>NW_026708749.1:0-36671 GCF_902713425.1 Acipenser ruthenus
ACAATGCGCAGCCATGCAGTTTTTGCCCCACATTCCTGCTTTTGTGTACTGCTTTACTGGAACCTGACATCACACACATCACCACATCAGCCATCCTGTCACACTCATGCTCTGTGAAGTCATGTCTGCCAAACCGGTCTTCCCCCCCTCCTCCACCTGCCCGGTCCCGCTCATCTAGGCGTCCAAGTGCAGCAGCAGCTTCTGCAAGTCAGGATCCAGACCAGCCGTCTGCTACAGAGACTACAGAGAGGGGACATCTCACCGGTATCAGTGGCTGCATCCACCAGGGCCGCCAGTGTGTTGAGATATTTGCCGACATAAAGGGCTTCCTACAGCAGCAGGCCCTCCCGTCCCCAGCACGTCAAGCATTCTCCAGCCAGTGGAGGATGAAGCTCCTCAGTACAATCTGCCTCAGCCTCTGCTACAGCTTTGCCCACAACAGCCATCATACGTCACTCCGTATAACTCCAACTAAGACGTCAAATTATTGAGGGTAAGGATGTGAATCTGGCTTCTATTTTAATTGCATCTTCAGAGTTCCTTGACCACCAGGTGGTAGATTGTGGAGACCTGGCAGTAACACTAAAGTCCTGCGATCCACGCCTCCAAAAAAAGTTACAATAGGAGAGTTCGTAATGGCAATGTATGCAATGTATACACTCATAGACGTCAGCACCTCATCCCGCACCCATTCTCCACCTCAGCACCGAGTAGTAACCATGAATCCGATTCATGCGTCAGCCCCTCCAGCCACCTCTGCTACTCATGACAAGTATGGAAGGGCAATAAAGTTTTCTGGATCCTGGCAGGTATGCAATAATTTTAATCAAACTTCCTGCCTGTCTAAATATTGCCGAAACCTGCATGCAGTGGCTATGGCAAAGCCCATTCATTAACAATCTGCCCGGTTGCTCGCAAGCAAACTGTAAAAAAAAAAAAAAAATTGAATTTATTTGCAGCTCTGTCTTTACATCCACTAGTTTCAACCTTGAACTGACTATCATTTAAAACTAAATACGGAGATATATAAGGAGAGGTATGAAACAATGTGTATGACTAGTTTCTGTAGCTTAGTCTTAATTAATTAATGTAATTTCAGGCCTCTGCTATTGATCTGCCTGAATCCAGTATGCAAATCATCAGGATCAGAACCTTCACTGCAAGCACTGCTCATCTTCTCAACACCAATCAACATCCCTGCCCTGACGAAGGCCCTATCCAATCACAACGACCGCAGCTTTGTCAGCTACCTTATCAACGGTCTCCAGTTCGGCTTCTCTACAGGACTCACTCAAACTCCATCAGTCTCATTTTCATGCAAAAACCTACATTCAGCCATAACTGAGCTGCAAATTGTCACCTCCCTGATCCAGGCAGAGGTGGACAAAAGATTCATGGTCAGCCCTTTCTCTACACCACCATTCGCTCAGTACCGGCTCAACCCAATAGGGGTGGCTACTCGTAGCTACTCTGGTAAGAAAAGACTGATAATAGATCTCTCAGCTCCTAAGGGAAGCCCTATAAGCAGCATTAACTCTATGATACCGCTTGATCAGTTCTCGCTCCATTACATCACCCTATCTGATGCTATCAAATACATCAAAGCAGTGGGTCGTGGAGCATGGCTAGCAAAAGCGGACATCTTGGATGTCTTCAAAATCATGCCAATCCACCTGTCACTTCATCACCTGTATGGCGTACAATGGGAAGGACTATTTTATTTTGCAACTCAATTGACATTCCACTGCCATAGCAGCCCCAAACCATTTGACAGTCTCTCGGAAGCATTATGCTGGATCCTGCTAAATAGCAACAGTGTTCCATTCCTGCTCCTTCTACTCGATGACTTTCTCCTCATCTCTTCTCCTTCTCACCTTCCGGATCAAGCAATGTCAGCTCTCCGTTCACTCTTCAAAGTAGTGGGCATTCCCCTGTCGGAAGAAAAAACTATAGGGCCAGTTACTACTATAGAATTCCTTGGGATTACACTGGACTCAGTCAAGTTCGAGGCCCGGCTCCCGCAAGACAGACTGGAATGGATACGTCTCCTGATCAGCAGCTTTCAGTTATCTCACAGAATTTCAAAAATGACACTCCTATCTGTCTTAGGGCATTTCAGTTATGCTCTAAGAATCATTCCACAGAGAAGGACTTTCATTTCACGTTATTAGTCCTCGCTTCAATAGTCAGCAATCTCAACACGCACATCGTCATCTCTGCAGAGGCTTGCAAGGACATAACAATGTGCTCTGTGCTGCTTCAACATTGAAACTGTTTATCAATGTTCCATGAAGAATGCATAGCAGCCTCAGACCTGTTTACCGACACCTCTCAACTAGGATACGGGGCCATTCTGGCTGATCAATGGTTCTATGGTCAATGGCCCCCTTAAATTGTCAACCTGCCCCCCGAACTGAAATCCACAGTCCTACTGGAACTGTATCCAATAGTAGTGGCAGCCTTCCTCTGGGACAAGGACTGGTCCAGAAAATCAATTTTGTTCTACTGTGATAATATAGCTACTGTTCATATAATTAACAAAGGACGTTCTTCAGGACAGTTTATAATGAAATTGTTGCGTCGAATTGTATGGTTATCAGTTGCTAATAACTTTCTAATTCAATGTGCCTGGTTCCTCTAATGTTGCCGCTGGAGTTCCTTCTCAACCTCTTCTGATCTGGATTAAATGCATCTCTTTCTAGACTGCTATAATCAGCACAGCATTATATGTCTGCAGCCCTGGCTCTGGCTACCAATTCATCATATCGTACTGCATGGAATGTGTACTCTTGATTCTGCGCTCAACAGCAGATAATCCCAGTGCAGTTCAACCACACCGGGATCCTGATATTCATTGTTCACCTCTGAGACAATTACCATCTTTCACCTTCATCCATTCATTCCTATCTGTCCGGAATACAGCACCACTACCGTCTTCAGTGCATCCCGGCGCCCACCCTCCTCTCCTTGCCTACTGTCCGTCTGACCCTCAGAAGAATGGAGAAATCCCTCCCTCCTGTATCGCCCAACAGGTTGCCAATCACGATGGACATACTCTTCAAAGTGGTCTCCATCCTTCGATGAGGATGCTTCAATCCCTCGGACGACATAGTGATGGAAGCTACTTGCATAACAGCATTCTTCGGATTCCTAAGATGCGATGAATTCACTGTATCGTCCCCTTCCAACTTCCCATTGTCAGGAGTTCAAGCTATAGACCTCTACTGCGCGTAAGATCAGCACTTCATGCTATTCCTGAGATCATCAAAAACAGATCAACTTCGCTCTGGTCACTGTATTCAACTGTCTAAGATTAACTCTCCTTTATGTCCCTAGAGCTCTCTAGCAAAGCTCCTAGCACTCAAGAACCCCAGTCAATTGGACCCTCTGTTCTCTGACTGTGCAAAGACCATCATTACAAGAAACTGGTTCTCCTCCCATCTGTCCTCCCTTGTAGCTAAAGCAGGCCTGCCACAGCATTTGTTCACGCCACACTCCTTCAGAATCGGAGCGGCAACTTCCACTGCAAGAGCAGGCCTTAACCAGCATACTATAAAATCTCTAGGTCGCTGGACATCGTCAGGAGTCGAATCATATATTCAAACAGTTCTCCTCAGACATTATTGCTGCCCAACAATCCCTTGTCTACAGGTAACCAGGGACTGAGGCAGATAGCAAAAAGCACCAACAAACAGAAGAGCCTCAACAAAAGAGCCGGGAGTCTAGCTGTGGGAGTCTAGCTGTGGGAGTCCAGCGAGGGGAGGCCTGTGCCGAGACGTTGTTCGAATCGATCCAAACCTAACAGCGCTCTGGAAGAAGCCATCTACTAGACAAATCTGTACCTCCACCCCACCGCTCCCCACTGTACCTATTTGTCTTGCCTGTCCTGCTATGACTGTCTCTCACATCCCTGTTCTGTCCACTCGCCCTCTGCCCTCTCGCCGCCGCTGCTCCTCCACCCCTCTAACCTCATCCCTCTGCCTCTCCCCCCTCCCGCACACTCTCTGTTGCACTCTGGAACTGTCACTCTTTTGCTAACAAAGCTGATTTCATCTCTGTCTTTGCCTCCCACTTCTCTCTCGATTTCCTTGCTCTCACTGAAACCTGGCTGTCCCCTGATAACACTGTAACTCCTGCCGCCCTGTCCTCTCTCTACGTCCTGTCCCATACCCCGCGGTCTCACTGGACAGGGAGGTGGGACTGGTCTTCTCTTCTCCTACCTCTTACTCTTTTCTGTCCCCTCTGACCTCTCCTCACTCTCTGTTAATACCTTTGAATTCATGCAGTCCAACTAACCTCTCCCTGTCAACTCCTGCTAATTGTACTGTATCGTCCCCCTGGGCCTCTCGCTCACTTTCTAGATGAACTCGACTATCTACCCCCTTCCCTCCCCTCTGTCTACCCCAACTGTCCTGTTAGGTGACTTCAATATCCATCTCTCCAACTCTGCTGGATTCCTCCCTCTCCTTCACTCCTTCGACTTCTGTCTCTCTCCATCCCCTCCTACCCACAAAGCTGGCCGTCAACTGGACCTCACCTTCTCCAGGGCCTGCTGCCCCTCCACCCTCTCTGTCACCCCCCTGGACCTCTCTGATCACTATTTCATCTCTTTTTCTCTGTCTCTCCCCTCTCTCCCTGCTCCTCCTACCACCACTGTCACCTCTCGCTGTAACCTCTGCTCTCTGTCCTTGCCTCCACTGCTCTCTCTCACCTCCCTCCTATCGACTCCTTCTCACAACTCTCCGTAGACTCTGCTACCTCCACCCTCTTCTCCTCACTCACCTCCTCCCTCGACTCCCTCTGTCCCCTCACCTCCCGACCTGCTCACCCCTCCCCTCCCCAACCCTGGCTCTCCTCTGCGCTCCGCTCAGCAAGAATCACACTGCGATCTGCTGAAAAGAAATGGAAGAGAACCAAACTCCCTGCTGCGCTAGACCTTTACCGCACTCTCCTCTCCTCCTTCTCCTATACTCTCTCCTCTGCTAAATGTACTTATTTCCAATCTGTAATTCAAGCCTCCACTAACAATCCATGTAAACTATTCTCTATTTTGTCCTCCCTCCTAAACCCTCCTCCCTCCTCTATCTCCTCTGATGACTTTGCCTCCTTCTTCTCTTCTAAAATCTCAGATATCTGCAAACTCTTTAACACCTCTCCCTCCCCCACACCTCCTCCTGCTCCAACCCCTACACCCACTGCATCCCCTACTATCTCACCCTCCTTCTCCATCTTCTCCCCCCTCTCAGACTCTGACCTCTCCTCCCTGCTCCAGGGTAACAAACCCACCACGTGTGCCCTCGACCCCCTCCCCACTCACCTCTTTCAAGCTGCTGCTCCTGCTCTACTTCCCTTCATCTCCTCCCTTCTCAACACCTCTCCTTTCTGGTCTCTTTCCCTCTGCCTTCAAACAAGCCTCTATCACTCCCCTCCTCAAAAAACTTACCCTCTACCCCACCTCCCTCCAGAGCTACCGTCCTGTCTCCCTCCTACCCTTCCTCTCCAAAACCCTCGAGCGGACTGTACACTGCCAGCTCTCTGCTTTGCTGTCCAAGCACTCTCTGCTCAACCCTCGCCAATCTGGCTTCCGCTCTGCTCACTCCACTGAAACCGCCCTCCTGTCTGTCACCAACTCACTAAAGTCTGCCCGAGCTGCCTCTCTCTCCTCTGTCCTAATTCTCCTCGACCTCTCTAGTGTCTTTGACACTGTCGATCACTCTATTCTACTATAATCTCTCGCTGACCTGGGAATATCTGGCACTGCTCTGGCCTGGTTCTCCTCCTACCTCTCCAACCGCACTTACCAGGTAACCTGGCGTGGAGCAACCTCCACACCTCGCCCTCTCTCAACAGGAGTCCCCCAAGGGTCAGTCTTGGGTCCTCTCCGGTTCTCTCTCTACACCCGCTCCCTGGGCCCCCTCATCGCATCCTATGGTTTCTCATACCATTTCTATGCTGATGATGCTCAGATTTTCCTTTCCTTCCCCACCTCTGACTCCACCATCCCCTCCCGTATCTCTACCTGTCTGTCTGCTATCTCCTCCTGGATGCACTCGCATCACCTCAAACTCAACCTCTCTAAATCTGACCTCCTTTTCTTTCCCTCCTCCTCCTCCCCCTCCTATGATCTCTCTATCTCCGTTCCACTGGAATCTACCACACTCTCTCCCTCCTCAGCTAAGAACCTTGGAGTCACCCTGGACCCCTACCTCTCTTATTCCCAGCACATCTCCACTCTGGCACGCACTTGCCGATTCTTCCTGAGCAACATCCGAAGAATCCGACCCTTCCTCACCAACTACGCCACCCAGCTCCTGGTCCAGGCCTTGGTACTCTCCCGCCTAGACTACTGCAACTCCCTCCTGGCTGGCCTCCCTGCGTCCACCACCCGTCCGCTCCAGCTCATCCAGAACTCCGCTGCTCACCTGGTGTTCTCTCTGCCTCGCTTCTCCCACGCAACTCCACTACTCCGCTCACTCCACTGGCTCCTGATCACCGCTCGCATCCAGTTCAAGACTCTTGTACTCGCCTACAGATGCCTTGACCAGACTGCACCCAGCTACCTCCAGACCCTCATCTCTTCCTACACACCCACTCGACCTCCCTGCTCCGCCTGCACTAGAAGACTGGCTCTACCTCCTTTACGCTCCCCTGCCTCTAGAGCCCGCTCCTTCTCCACCCTTGCCCCGCAGTGGTGGAATGACCTTCCTACAGATGTCAGGACTGCCCAGTCCCTGACCACATTCCAGCGCCTCCTCAAGACTCGCCTCTTCAGAAAGCACCTGTAGAACTCCTCTGTTTTCCCCCTGGGACACTTATCACCCTTCCTTAAATGCACTTTACTTGCTCTTATCTGGCCCCTATTTTTTACTGCATTTAATCCTGTACTTCAGAGTACTGTAATCTGCCAAGTGTTATTTAATCTGTAGTATTTTGTATTTAATTATATCCTGATGTAACTATCACTGACACTGTTATCTTCTGTATTATTGAATCTTATTTTGTCACACTTGTACTTGCTTGAATCAAAGTCATCGTATTTATCTTGCTCTTAATTGTATTATTACTTGTACTGTGATTCTTGAAATGTATTTGTTTACGACTGTAAGTCGCCCTGGATAAGGGTGTCTGCTAAGAAATAAATAATAATAATTCACAATCTCATCTCATTAACTTACTACAGTTTATCCTTCATTTTAATTGTCCTTTTGCTATAACGAACCCCTCAATATATTGAACAAAAGGCTTGGACCCCAACAGGTTCGTTATAGCGAGGGTGTACTGTAATATCACAAGCCGTTCTTATGATATAAATACAAATGTAAGTGTGACATACATGCATATGGGCTATATTCATTTTGCTGGTGATATGCATTCCTGAAAGGAATAGTATAATAATTCTGATACAGCGGTTGTAATCTGTTTCAAAATGTATATAACCTGATTCTACAAAAATATATACATTCATATGCATAAGATTACAATATATTTACGACAGAACTGTCTGCTCCTAAGAGTCAATAAAGATAAAGAACTACATTATCTGCCACTAGTATCCCAGTACTGTATGATCCTTAAAAATAAATAATAATTGTTAGCTTGCCCGAAGTGGGGGCGCCCTCTCCGCTGAGACCACCAGAGGTTTCCACCTAAAGAAAGAAAAAAAGGTGTTTTTTCCTCTCCACTGTGCGGATGGCTTTCCTTTAGGTTGTCTAAAGTTATTGTGCTATGTCCTGTTTGTGTTTTGTCCTAGAATGTCGTCCGGGCGCAGTCTTCTTTCCCCTCACAGGTACAGGCTTTCTAGTGGGGGGCCGGGGAGCCAACTTTTGGGGTGGATAGCTATCACACTTCCTCTAGCCTTCTGTGGCATCCACCATTATCAGCTCCAGGCTCTCTAGCCAGCTGGACCCCCGGCCATAAATAATTCTGTCCTGTACCAGCTCATGCTCTAGAATGCTTTTATTCAATCTATCGTTACCTGTCTTTCCAGTCTTATTTGATATAACTGTATACTAACCATACATATTTCCTATTCAGGGTACCAATAAAGCTGATGCCAACCTAAACATCGAGGTCTCTCTATGTCTATTCATTTCCTTTTTTTATTATTTATTTTTAAAAAATGTAGTAGTCGCCAATTACTTTTTTGTTATTGTCTCCCCAATTTAGTAGTGTCCAATTATTTTGTTTAGCTCAGCTCACCGCTACCACCCCTGTGCTGACTCGGAAGTGGTGAAGATGAGCACACACTGTCCTCCGAAGTGTGTGCTGTTAGCCGTCCATTTTTTTACACACTGCAGACTCACCATGCAGCCACCCAGAGCTACAGCGTCGAAGGACAACGCAGCCCTGGGCAGCTTACAGGCAAGCCCGCAGGCGCCAGCCAGACCACAGGGGTCGCTGTTGCAGAGTGAGCCGAGGACATCCTGGCAGACCTAACCCGCCCTCCCGTGGGCAGCGCTCAGACAATTGTGTGCCACCCCCTGGGAGCTCCTGTCCTCGGTCGGCAAAGGAATAGCTTGGACTCGAACCAGCGACGTCCAGACTTAGGGCGCATCCTGCACTCTGCGCAAGTGCTTTTACTGGATGTGCCACTCGGGAGCCCTATTCTTTTCCTTTTCAAGGTCACAATTGCGAGTCCATTCTGCCCCGCCGAGACGGGTCATCTATCCTCTTCCCCCTATGGGTTTGCATCCGCATGCAATTCGCCGCCACGGCTCTCCAGTAAGTAAGGGACTTGAACAAGCTAATTAACATTTTCACGAGAAACTCGTGTAAGTAGGCGTTGATTTCACAAGCTTTTGCTGGAATCTCACAAGAAATGGAGACTTTCACGGTAAAATACTGAGGCTGTTTTTTGGGACAATTTCACAAGATTTCCCTGCCAAGTTTCACGCGCATTGTCCATACACGGAAAACAAACCAGCATGTAAACTGGCCTAATGTAATTATAACTGTTAGATAGTTTGACCTGCTCAAAGAGTCTGAGATTGAATATAATGTGGTAAACTACTATAATTTGATAGTATACCGCAGACAATTTTTTAAAATAATTTTTTTATGGAGTTTTCTGTGCATTTCTTGTCCTTTATCCTAGTTTGTCATACTTTACCAGTGCTTAGGCTTACCCGTGCTTTGCCATGCTATCACACTTATTTTAAGAAGTGCAAACCACGTTTTTAACCTCATATCACTGCCCCCGTTTGCTTCTATTAAAGATCTTTTGGTGACTTGCTTGTTTTTATACTTCAGTTTGTAAAATGCAGATATTTCATGGGCAACACTATGAAGATGAAAAGTTGTTGCTATTTCCGGGTAACTAATCACTTCAATCAGACCAGGTGACCTAGAAAAAAGTACCAGGATGAAGTGTTATATTTAAAATGTGGGTATATAGTCAATTAACATAATGTAAGTGAAGAACCTATAGATTGTGTCAAGTGTAATATGTTTCTTATTGTATAAACTATATCACCTTCTGCAGTTTGGGTGAGAGGTTCTTTTCTACTAAATTGTGTGAAATGATGTCTCTTAAAACAAAGAGACACCCTACACACGACCTATTACCTTATTATAAATTGCATCACTTTTAAATTGAGCCGTATGGTCTATATGCAGTACTGAATGACATCTGTAAACAATTGATGGTGCTTGCTCATAATGTTAAAGCATTGGTTAGTTACTGTATTTGCAAGGGTTTTATAAGTCAACCCCATACTTTAGTCTTTCAGTCATGCCAAAGCTATTGAGACTAATCATACTAAACTAGTAAATATTGATGATGTTATTTTTAAACATCCAGAAAGTCATCTGCTTAGCCTTTCGAGTTGTTTTTGATATTTGTTTCCACTTTTTTTTATGTAAACTGAAAAAGAGAAATATTTATGTCTAATAGATTCAGACCAGTTCCTGAACTTTTTTTCTGCTGATGATTCTTACATAGAGATATAAGTGCATGGAGACAACAAAATAATTCCAGTAAATCTTACAACATACACTGTCATTTTGCAGTTCCCACATTTTCCTGCACTTAAGATTTCAAACATGTATGTTTTTTTTTTGTTTTTTTTAATTAAAAATTTAGTGGTCACCAATTATTTTTATTATTTTCTCTCAATTTAGAATATCCAATTATTATTTTTTTAAGCTCGGCTCACCGCTACCAGCCCTGCGCTGAGCTGAGCTGCGAAGACGAATACATGCTGTCTTCTGAAGCGGGTGCCGTCAGCCAAAAGCTTATTTTTACACTGCAGCCTCACCATGCGGCCTCCTTGGAGCTACAGCGTCGGAGGACAATGCAGCTCCGGGCAGCTTACAGGCAAGCCCGCAGGTGCCCGGCCAGACTACAGGGGTCGCTGGTGTGCGGTGAGCCGAGGACATCTTGGCCAATCCACACAACAGGAATCATAAACAATGATTTTTAGTAACAAAGACAGCCTCTTTAATAGTAATCGACAGTTTGTGTATTACTGAGTAAACAAAATCGGACCCGACCCGACCCGAATGTTGCGTGACAATTTTGCACCTGAAAACCCATTCGGTACGGGTCGGGTCTCAGTCCTCGGGTCCAGGTAGACCTGTGAAGACCTCCAGCAGGAAGGCAAGTTAATGACTGCACTTTGATGAACCAGCTGAAGAAAGAAGACATGTTTGAGAGTTGATAATAGAGCCAATGGACAGACTTCTACAGATTTCCTCATCCATGGCGCAGATTGTACTTACCAAAAAATAAACTTTTACTTATAGATACAGGGTACAGCCATGAGTGTTTTGTTTGCACCTGACTATGCTAATCTCTTTATGTTATTCTTAGAATAACATCATATTTACTTACAAAATCCCTATTTTAACCAGATTATATTGTGGAAACATTTTATTGATGATATTTTTATTATCTGGACTGGCACCCCAATTGAATTGGAAGCCTTTGTTAATTACCTGAATGGTTTTATTCCTTCTATTAAGTTCAATTTAGAGTACAATATCGGCACTAGAGGCACAAAAAAATTACTATCAATTTGTTTCTAGGAATTGCCCAAAAGCCTGGTTAGATAGAGCGCTCTCTCAGGTTATACGTAATATAAATAATGAAGTCTCCAATCCAGAAACGAAGAATACAAATAAATAATATTCTAGCATTTGCTGCACAACCTATACCATTCATAGATCTGGGGTTAATAATATCATTAAAAAACATTGGCATGTTTTGTCTGCTGATACTACTGGTAATAGGATTTTTTTTATAAATTACCATTATTTACCTACTATAGGGGAGAAATTGAAGGGACAATCTGGTTAGGGCTGACTCATTTAAATGTTCGAGAGATCTAGGTGTACTGGAGAAATCTACTGAATTTTTTCCATATTTTTTTTTTCCATGTAATTGTGCCGCCTGTGATAATGTGGTTAAAACTAAGAATTTTACAAGCCACACAACGAAAAAAGAGCACAATATTTTACAAGTCATTACCTGTGCGTCAACTCATGTCATTTATTTGATTTATTGTTCTTGCCATTTGCAATATGTTAGTAAAACTACTAGACAGTTATGATTGCGCATTAATGAGCATAAAGGTTCAATGAGGAGAAAAGCTATTCGTTCACCACTAGCTAGACATTTAGTATATACCAAACATTCCGTTTTAGATCTTAAATTCTGTGGCATACGAAAAATATTTCAAGCTTGCAGAGGTGGTTATCTAGATCAAAAACTATTACAATGTGAATCAAAACGGATCTTCTGTCTCCATAAAGTACAACCTGAGGGATTAAATGAAGAGTTAGGATTATCATGTTTTCTGTGATATAATGCACAAGTGTACTTGTCTTTTATAAGTGTTGAAAATAAATTATAGTGCATTGAGATTATGACTGTTACTAGCGGACTGTTTAGAAATGTACTCAGTTATGATACAACTGTTCTGTCCACGAAATAAATCTTTAGCATTTATGTCATGCCTTTGTAGTTTTTTTATTAAGTTAATTTGCTAACAGACTGCTCTGATTTGTTTCTAACTGTGAAGCGATTGCTCTGTTTGCTGTAAATTCCTATAACATTCAATTTATATATTTACATATTTCTATAGTGTATTGAGAGGTAAGATTTATTAGTAGTGTATGTAGATATGGATGCAATTATGATATTGTCTTGTTTATTGTAATATAGCTGTAATGTTCATACAGTTTATTGAAAATGGTAATAACGTATTGAAATGATTTTGATAACAGGGTATCTAGACATATATTTTATTACGATGCAATTATCCTATCTATTGCGCATATATCTGTAACATCTATCCCTATTCACTATCTATTATAAAATTTAAGTTAATTCAAATTATTTATGGTTCATACATTTTGAAACAGCTAACACCTGTGTTGTAATGTTTTTTAATTGTTTATTTTACACATGGTTTAAGCCACATTAACTGATTAACCTAATTAAGCTAATTGCTTAAATATGTGGATGTTTTTTGATTCTGGTAGCACTGATGATGGTCAAACACTGATCGAAACATTTGCACTGCTCTTTCTGCACAGTTTGTCAACTGTCTTAGCCTGTTATGTAAATAAAAGTGACCTGTTGTTTTTCACTCGACATTGGCGATGGAGTGCTTTCTTTTCATAATGTCACGCCCCGAGACACTCCTTCACCGGGACTCTCCGAAGTTTCCTGTTGGCTTTCCATATTGGGCTTGTAGGCACTCAGCAACCACATTGGCATTCCCTGGGTCTCTCACTCGGTGTCCATCTTGTCCACAATGATAACAAAACAACCTAAATGTGGGTCTCGGGGGTACAGCTTGTGCATTCTGATACTCTCTTTTCTCTGATCTAGCCGAGGGGGCGTCACGCTCTGATCTATGTGCATAATAACCTCTTCTTAGCAGGTGATAATCTTGTCTTACTGTCGGCTGGTCTCTCAAGTGGGCCTGAGAGCGAGGTCTGGCTCCTATATCCTGTTATTGCTGGGCAGTCAAAGATGAAACTTGCTTCACTACATCTTGCAGCTGTTCCTTCAAACATTCTACTTCTGTCTTATGTGTGGGTGTAACCTCAGCAGTGTAAGTGTGACTAACTGGTGCTGTGTTGGGTACTTGCTTCAAACAATCTTGTCCCTCTTCTTCCCTTATTTCTCTAAGTAAGGTGGAAAAAGTGGGTGGTGTATCTTGCCTTTCTTTCAGTCTGAGCTTTACTAACAGGATGTCAGAATACAGCGTCCCCTTTAGGAGTTGCGTGATACAGGCTTTCCCCATTGCTCCTACTTCTATTCCATGTTTCACATACACCTTTTGCAGCAGTTTTTCTAATCGGGCCAAGTACTCAGACAGTTTCTCTCCAGGAGCCTGCCAAGTAGTGCAAAACTTCAAGACTAGATCTTTCCCATTCTCTATGCTTCCAAACATATGCTCAAACGTGCTCAGATATTCTTTGGCAGTCGCATTGGGGTTACCACTACACAGGGGCCTCGCTACATCTAGCGCTGGACCTCTAAAACTTTCCACCAATCTTTTGCTTTTTTCGCCTTTTCCAGACTGCCACTCTTGGATCATATGTGCTGCTTGATCCATCCAAGTGTAATAGTCATCCTCCTCACGGCATCAGTTTAACTCTCGAAAACACTCTAAGCCGCTTGTATAAGCTGGTCTCTTGTGGTGGTCTCATCATTTTCTCCAAAACTTTCATTTGTATTCACTAACCCTTCAGAAGCTGAAGTAGAAGAGCGAGCTTCACTTCCTAACATATTGTTGACATCTTCCATGGTCTTCAACCTCTAACCAGGCCTGGAATTTCTTCTTGAAGTCTGGCGCTGGTGGCTGTGGGACTGGCAGCAACAAGACTTTTTTCACCATCAGAGGCAGTATGCCCTGATCGACATCAATGGTGCTCGGCACGTCAATCTCGGTTAAATCTTTATCACTATAGCATAGCACATACCATTTCTCATCTGTGAGGCTAGTGTCGTCCTACATACTTCACTCATCCAATAACCTCAATAGTGCTCAGCATTACTACCAAGTCACATGTGGAAATATTTTCAGGAATGTCCTCCACCCATAAAGTGTGGTGTGGGCTAACTCCCTCTGCTTTGCACCATGCTAAAAGTTTGATTTTATCCATGGCTGTGATCCTCACCCAGGGCACTCGGTATCAAGTAGTTGTTTTAGTTAAACAAGGAGCAATTAAGTTGGTAAACTGGAATTCCAAATACAGAATCAAACGATCTTAAAATAAAAATAAAAACATCCCAGCGATGCCTCCATTAATGTAAGGGAGTTTTTGTATTATATATAGTTTTCCTGTCTGATGGTAACAGAGGGTGAGTGTGCGTGCCTGTGAGGCCAACAGGAGTCCCTTACCTGGTGTCCTCCCTGTGTACAGCAGGTTTCAGCAGCCTGAGTTAATGGGAACTGGTGTTAATTGGAATGATGCCTCCACGGTATTAAGGTTCTCCACCTTTACTCTTATTTTCAATGTAAAAGGTTAATTTAAAATAAACTGCTTTCAGTATTATGTGTGTGTGTGTGTGCACTACTGATCTAATCTCCCATTTGCTATTATGTTCTGTATTTATATATAAACCTGTTCTTTGCTTGTTTCTATTCCACAGTTATTACATTTCTAATAATAATAATTCACATATATGCATAAATCCATTTCAAACAATGAACAAGTATTTATTTAACCCTCCTATTATGTTCAGAATTTAGGTACATCTGTTATGTTTTGGGTCATATTGACCCGATGCAATTTCAAACTAATTTAAACAGCCTTAAATTGATTAAATGTTTTCATTTGCAAAGGTTTTACTCTTTTATGCTCTTTTAGTCCAGGAGCTGTTATCAAACTTCTTTGACTGACAACCTGGGAGCTTCTCATTTTGGAATGTTTTTTCCAGTGAGATGCCGACAAAAACACATTGTCGACTTAATTTATTTCAGCAGTAAGACTACCAATTCTGAATAACTTTCAAATTGTTCACCAGGTCTGGTTTCATTTATTTGTATTCATTTCATTTTTTTTAAACCCGGCTTTATGGGGATTATTTGAAAGAAAAATGAAAACATGTTGGTTTTCAATTATTTAGTTTTCTTTCCAAATCAGGTTATAATTAAGGGAAACGACTGTGTTTTTATGAGGGGAATAGGGTCTTAGGCTGTGGACATCGTTATTTAGCGGGTAGTTCCCATGATTAAAACGGGATGGCAAATCATGTTGTATTCACTGGCTTCCCGGTGACCTCCTGATGCCCCCAGCCCCACCTAACTTTAATCAGGACTTTATTAAACAACCATGCAGTTAATTGCAATGTGAGTGTTTTCAACTGGTAAAATAATTGTAATCCAATTGCAGTTTAACAGCAGTTGCAGCAGATTATAAAACGTCATACAATGTAAAAAAAAATGTAGCCAATCAGAGCCTGAGTACCCATTAGTTTATTACAAAACAAAGGCACTTGTCCAGCCCAACTGTGTAATTAGACCTCTAAATACAACTGTGACATGAACCACCATGCAATTTACTGTGTTATTATTTCCAACAATTCCACGGCGCATGTACCATGGTTTTCATGCATATTTTATAGTTATCAACAGGCTAAATATTCTATAAAACATTTATAATAAATACAAATATGGTATTTACTTACATATTGAGTCAGAGGAAATGTGGATCAATAGGTGAACATAAAGCATTGGCAGGCACATCTCTGTCACCACAGTGCAACAGTTAACAATTACTCCAAATCATAACCACTGACAAATAGTATTGTTTCATGCAGAGCTTAATTGAACCCATCTGAAGCTTTAGTTTAAATTGAAAGTTTTTTTTATTATACCATACTAAGTGGTGAGATGTATCTGCTAAAGAGATTTGTTAACAGACTGAAATGGGCATAAGCCTACTTTATTTCTATACAGTTTGTTTGTATCCCAAGTATTTAGTATTATCAAACATTCTGTATATCATCATTTTTGTACCACTGACCTGGTAGAAATATGTATTTTGAGGCTTCAGAGTCTTATTACAGGTTTCTCAGTGCTGTACCTCTAAACTAAACTACCGAAAACCAGTAAAACTGTTATCTGTTGAAAAATCAAGGCTCCAGAAGCACATGTTTATGCAACCCTCAGTAATCCTTAACAAAGCTCTTCAGGCTGTTTAGGCACTATATCACAATCTTTGTGACTTTTGTAACCCTCAGGCTATAGTTTAGGCTATTGCACTCAAAAGAATATGTACATTTTAAAGCTACGTTTTTTTTTTGTTTTTTTTTAACCAATTTTGGACCCACTCAATCATACTGCAGCCCTATTCAATCATCAGATCATTGTTTTATCCACATTATAAAAATGTACTTCTAGTCTAAATGAAGGCCTGGTACATATTCTGCGGTAGGAACATAGAAAAGCAGATCTTATGACTGGATTTGAAAGGTACTGGGTCTGGCCAGGATATGTAGGCAGGTGGAAACCCAGCTTTGTTAATATCAAGGACATCCTTGACATTCTTTAACCATTGTGACTGCTGATAAAAACCTGAACACCATTGCCTAAGACGTAAAGCACCTGGTAATCTCACACCCATTCAAAACAATCCCAGGCACTGAAGTATTGGTTTCAGGTTTATTTATTGTTCTTTGCTGTCCCCTCCCTCGCTACTATGTCCAAATGGATGTTTATTCAGCATTTTAAAAGAGTAAGAAATCAATTTTCCAACCCTTATTTAGCTTTAGTTCCACGTTATGACTTAAGTTACATTTTATAAAAAAGGATCCCTGTTGCAGTTTATTTCTCAGGGCTTGGACTGTCTGTTTGCTGACTTGTTGTAAACCGTTGGTCTCCTTTTGCCTTTCAAGCTGATTTAGTCTGTTGACAGATCTCATCACTATTTTTATTGCTTAGCCTTTAGATTGAATGTGAGACAGGTTGTGATGAAATTATGTTGAAATGCAACACTGCAAGGTTAAGTATCGAGCAAGGGCCACAATGCATTTAAATCCTGTTTAGAAATGCTAAAAGAAACTTTCAATGTAGAAATTAGTTTTGATTCATACACTTATATCGCTGAGTGATGTGAACTCACACCTGTGGTAACACCTCGGGGCAATAGTGTGGAGCAGTGGTTAGGGCTCTGGACTCTTGACCGGAGGGTCGTAGGTTCCATCCCAGGTGGGGGACACTGGTGCTGTACCCTTGAGCAAGGTACTTTACCTAGATTGCTCCAGTAAAAACCCAACTGTATAAATGGGTAATTGTATATAAAAATAATGTGTAAAAAAATAATGTAATTGCATGTAAAAATAATGTAATATCTTGTATATCTTGTAAGTAGCCCTGGATAAGGGCGTCTGCTAAGAAATAAATAATAATAATAATAAAAAAATAATAAAAGAAATGTATGTATATTAGACTATTCCTGAACAATTGTGAATGGCGGCAGTTATAGCAGGTCACGTAGGCAAGGAAATGGGTAAAGAAAAGACGCAATGTACCCTAAGTATGATCTTAGTTACTGGCTTCGTGTTGCCACCACACAAATGTGATTTGGCTATGACATGATAATTGTAGACCCCTTTGTCACAAGGTCCAGATTCTGTAGTCCACATCAAAAAAAAAATTGTACAAGGAGGAACAATTCAGCACATTTTCAGTCTCAGAGAGGCCGATGGCTGAATGGCATGGGGTGTTCAGGTCTGGAATGAAGTGAAGGAAAGCGGCCTGCTGTGTCTCTCACCATCCATGAGTTCTTCACTGACACCAACATTACATGCTGACACCTACAGTGTAATGTGTCATTTATATTGCACATTGGGTGATTATTGTGTCTGTAAAACATACTGAATCCCATTGATTGTATAACATTGACTGTATTGGATAATGTATCGCAGCGTAGCTTCATTGCTTTTAAGCATTACTAATGCAATACCACATTATTGCCGGGGGGCCCAGGGTAATATGACAGAGTGGATGCAGGTGATGAAATTTAAGAAGCTTTTAAACAATTTGTTTGGAGCTGAACCAGCTCAAGGTGAGGATGTATGGATTGACAAGTTGTTTTTTAACACAGGTGTACGTGTTAAGAGTACCACCATTGACAGTTATCCTGTGAGCTAATGGGCAAGAGGCGTACATCTGCTTCTAATTGTCCATGGTACCATGCAATAAAATCTACACCTCCATGCTGCCTTTCATGAAGTCATTAAAGCATGTTTTAAAAGGCATCTTGAAGTGCTCAACATGACACATAGCAGTTTAAAAAAAGGTGTGTTAACAATATAATATGAATCCAGTGTTACAGTACTCAAAAGGCACTTAATTTCATTATATATATATTCACTTGTAATATTTTTGGTGTGGTAGCCGACTGGCAGTATGAGAGGTGACACAGAGACAACAGCTTGGTTTAAACCGGGCAGGTTATTTTTATTAAATTATTCACACAGAATATACGTTTAATGAACAGAAATAAACAAAAGAAAACCTGCCCACTTGGGCTCTGACTAAACTCTTCAGGGACCTAAACTCAGCCTTGCAGGAGCTACACTCTGTGCAAGTAAAAAGAATTGCACACTGCAGTAAAAGTCCAGTTCCAGGTTTTCCCGGACACCACCGGGTTAATTGAAGTCCCCTCCAGGAGTCTTCAAGCAAAGGTCCCCACAAGGTAAGAAACATGGTTCAGGGGTATATTTGTAATCCACACCCAGGACTCGGCTGTGATTGTCTTTTTATTACCTTCCAGGTAAGTATCTTCAGGTTTTTGTTTCCTCCCCTCAAGAGGAATGGGTGCTCGCTTGAACCACACAGGGATAACAGGTAAGTGAAGAAGCAATTCCAGTTGCACAGTCCTTCGTTTCAGTAGACGGAACCTCATGTCCTTTTCAGGTTTGTTGGAGACCCCTACTGGTGGAAGTTGGAACTCCCATTCGCCCAATGCTATACACTCTGTTCTGGACTTTGAGCACCACCACTTTAAATAAAATGTACACAGTCTGTGTCATGTGTTTTCTTACTGCCACAGGATTTTTTTATTTAAATAAGCACACAGTTCATAACAAAACAAAGGCCTGGTTTTTGTTTTAAAACCCAGACTGTAAGGCCGTCTGCTTTAACACAGTCCACGCAGATGCCAGGCCGTTCGTACTATACAGTCCATTCAAATATAACGACGTTTGCACTCCACACAGTTCATGCAAATCAAGACGCTACGTTTCCACAGTGCTGTCTATGCCAGTCATACATGTTGCATTTAATGCCTTTTTAAAAAACACTCCGTTTGGCATTTAAAAGTATACTTGGTTTTAGGCCGGCTTAGTCAGTGTCGGGCAACAGAGGGTAAGTATTTGGTTGAGTTAAAAATGTCCATATGACACAATGTTTTTTTGTGACAGGTTCACACAGCACACTGTTTAAAATCCCATAACAATTGCGCACACAGCTTAATTGTTCGTATGTTTTTACTCACAGCCATGCTTTGCTTCCTCTGGCTCCGTTGCTTAATAGTGTGAAGGCAGCTTGCCGTGGGTTCAGCGGGAAGAAAGAGACACTGCAAAAGATTTCTTTGGTGCTTGTAAGTGCCGTTTATTGCACTAGCTGTGGGTTAGGGCTGGTGCTTAAAAGTGCCATTGATTTCAAAAGCAGGTAATAAAATGGATTACATAAGATAGCTTTCTCTCGCTCTACTCGCTGCCATTCTCACACTCCAAAACCGCACGCAGGCTGCACCTTATATAGAGTCAGGAGGCTGCAGCAGCTACACAGACGGACAGACAGTGAACACCATATACACTATTAACAACACTAATCCCCCCCCCCCCCCACCCCCCAGCAATTCAATGCAGCACCAGAAAGTCCCACTCGGCAGTCCTGCGGGACCCGACGCTAAAATAGTGTTACAAGGCTCCTCTTCATGTAACACAGGCTCGCTGCACTGCTTGTACCGTCCAGCATGTATATCCATTGAGTCTGTTACACTCTCAATTTTCTCCTTACACCCACGTTCTGGCTGGGTAATCTCCTTCACGGAACACACTTCCTCTCTTCTTGGTTAAGGCTCCACTTCCTTGTATCTTCCCAGGATTCCCGCTGTTGTTCACCTGGCTTTCTGGCCAATCGGATTCTGGGAATTGGAGTTCACAATTTACAACTACTTACAATGCTATTTACAAGGACGAACATATCAGTTTTTTTTTTGTTTTTTTTTTTTTTTTTAAATAAGCCAAGGCAGGATATCAGTCTCCCACCTTCCTGATACCTTTTCTTTGCATTTATAATTAATCATTTGTTACAATATTGTAGCGAAATAGGTCAACGCAGACAGCCGCATCACTCAGGAGGAGGGTAAACCCGGGACCTCTCGCACTAAAGCATAGCGCCGATACTGCTGTACAAAAGAGCCGGCTCCTTTGCAAGGAGCTTATATCTGGCTTATGTCTTCCTGTGATTATGTCACTTACCAGCCCTGCTGCTGCTTCCCCCTGTGCACGCTACTATATATATATATATATATATATATATATATATATATATATATATAGTGCCGTGAAAAAGTATTTGCCCCCTGTCTGATTTTATGCATTTCTGCATATTTTCGACACTGAATGTTATCAGATCTTCAACCAAAATTTAATATTAGATAAAAGGGACCCTGAGTGAACAAATAACACAACAATTTGACACATATTTCATTTTTATTAAAGAAAGTTATGGAACACCCAATGCCCCTGTGTGAAAAAGTAATCGCCCCCTTAGACTCAATAACTGGTTACGCCACCTTTAGCAGCAATAACTGCAACCAAACGCTTCCTGTAGTTATTGATTAGTCTCTCACAGTGCCGTGGAGGAATTTTGGCCCACTCCTCCATGCAGAACTGCTTCAACTTAGTGACATTTGTGGGTTTTCGAGCATGAACTGCTCGTTTCAGGTCCTGCCACAACATCTCAATGGGGTTTAGGTCTGGACTTTGACTAGGCCATTCCAAAACTTTAAATTTCTTGTTCTTCAACCATTCTGATGTAGACTTGCTTGTGTGTTTCGGATCATTGTCTTGCTGCATGACCCAGCTGTGCTTCAGCTTCAGCTCACGGACGGTGGAATGCAGTGTTTGGTTTTCGCCAGACATAACGGGGCCCATGTCGGTCAAAAAGTTCCACTTTTGACTCATCTGTCCATAGAACATTGTTCCAGAACTCTTGAGGATCATCCAGGTGCTTTTTGGCAAACTTGAGATGAGCATTCATGTTCTTCTTAGTGAGCAATGGTTTCCGTCTTGCTACTCTGCCATGAATCCCATTTTTGCTCAGTGTCTTTCTGATGGTGGAGTCATGAACACTGACCTTAGCCGAGGCGAGACAGGCCTGCAGATCCCTGGATGTTGTTCTAGGGTTCTTTGTGACTTCCTGGACGATTTTACACCTTGCTCTTGGAGAGATTTTGGCAGGACGGCCACTGGGAAGATTCACTACTGTCCCAAACTTTCTCCATTTGGACAATATGGCTCTGGCTGTGGTTCGGTGGAGCCCCAGAGCCTTAGAAATGGCTTTGTAACCCTTTCCAGACTGATAGGCATCAACAACTTTTTTTCCGGAGGTCTTCCGGAATTTCTTTTGTTCGTGGCATGATGTGCCTCTAGAACCTGTGTGCTGACAACTTCACTCTGATGGTAAGGGCCAAAGTTAGTCAGATTTATATTGGGCAGGGCTGGCCCAAATCAGGCCTGGTTGTTAACCAAAGTACTCAAACAGCTGACCCTAATTATCCCTTTAATTTGGTTGAGTTAACTAGGGGGGGCAATAACTTTTTCACACCTGAAGATTGCATTTTTGATTACCTTGCACACCAAACAAATGAAAGAAGCACCAAACTTTGGTGTAATTTTTTCTCTCAGACTCCCTCTATATACTACTACAACCCACAAAAAAATACAATGTGACAAATGTGCACAAATGCAGAAAATCAGTCTCTGGTTTAACAGTCCATCATTCTCAGTCTGTCCTACATCACACCACACTTGCACCGCAAGACTATTAAGTTATTTTACTCTCGGCTCATTTGACGACTCTTTCTGTTTGCGCTCGGTATCCCCCCGTAACTGGCTCTGAAAATCTTTACTAACCTGAACTAGACCTTTACTAGACCTGAATGAACCTGCTTATAGTGGGAGGGGAGGGCAATATTTGGAACAGGCTGCGCATCAAGAATGGTACTCAGGGTCGTGGCAGTGGGAACACAGTTTAGTGCACTAGCAGGTTAATCGTGTCCAGCTGATCTTTTGAACAGTGAATAAACCTTGAATAAAGTCTTTTGTTGTGACAACAAGGATAGTGGCACTATAGCTTTCAGTAACAGAGTTGTGTGATGCACTGGTATTTGAGATTCTTTCCCCTGTCGTCAGTGAGATGAGGTTAAAAGCTATAACCAGTAATACAGACAAGCCCGACTCTTTTGCATAGTGGTTAAGATGCTAGTTGTGGTTTGCGTGATCATCGGTTCATGCCCAGCCTCCACCCTGTTACATTTACAACACCCTGCCAATTACTCGTTATAAAGCTTTTGAACCACAGTGGAAATTGTGACATCATTTTATAACTCTACCTACAAATGTGCTGTGTGACTAATACCCGTTTGTGCGAGAATTATTATTATTATTATTATTTATTTCTTAGCAGACGCCCTTATCCAGGGCGACTTACAATTGTTACAAGATATCACATTATACATTATTTCACATTATACAGATATCACATTATTTTACATACAATTACCCATTTATACAGTTGGGTTTTTACTGGAGCAATCTAGGTAAAGTACCTTGCTCAAGGGTACAACAGCAGTGTCCCTCACTGGGGATTGAACCCACAACCCTCCGGTCAAGAGTCCAGAGCCCTAACCACTACTCCACACTGCTGCCCTTTTATTGCTGGAATTGGAATTGTTGCTGTCTGATGCAACATTCAAGTGTCCTGGGGCTTGGTTACTTAACGAAAGTCTGCAGGTAATCCAGGTAATGACTATCACTGAGGATATTAATGCTATTATAAATTGGGAAAATATGGTGTCTGAAGACATTCATTTTGGCTGCATGAAAATTTAAAGAGTAAGTAACAGGATTCCATAAAATATAGCGTTATATGTCTCCACGTGTTGCTACAATTGTTAAAATAATGTACCTGTAATATTTCTTTTCATTGCTAACATCCTGACAACTTTTTACACTTAGAACTATAAATGTATTTCAAAGATCTTTTCGAATGTCTGCTCTAGTGCATATAAAGGGCTGTCACTTGATTACAAATTTTGATCGGTTAACTGCTGGGCATTAGTTGATTAATATGTGCACATTTTTAATAAAGGTAATGATCTTAACCCTTTGCGGTCCATTTATTAATCGCGCGTCAGGCACGCCAGGAATAATTAATTTTCACACGCGCAGTTAATTTTATACGCGCTGTTTAAAAGTATTTTTTTTCACAGTCAAACGGGTTTAAATGGCCCTGCATATCAACAAAGCACACACTAGGCATCTCCAGCCCCTCCCCAGCCTTTTGTTTGCTATAGCGTTCAGCTGTGTAAGAAATAAATAATAATAATAATAATAGTCGTACATACCGATCGATCATCTCCAGATCACTCGTTTTATCACCAAACTCCTCAATAATGCGATCAAAGTCATTATTTTATTACTATAACATCTGAAAAAAGCTCTGCAAATGTCCATGATAGTCTCAGTGCGCTGACGCACTTAGCCAGCTTGTTTATTATGGACGCCCATTATCTGATACCTGATACCATGTATGACTATTCATGAAATACGCCATTTTTTTTTTTTTTTTTTTTTTTTCCGACTTGTCTCGGCTCCTGTCGCTACCACTCGGCAATTGAATGGTTTTCTCGGCTTTTTCCGGAGAAAAAACGACTAAACACCCGTTTATTGCGTTGCTATAATGATGTCGGACCCAGTCCGACAAAGGACCTGTGAGGAATAATTGCAATGTCGGACCCAGTCCGACAATGGACCGCAAAGGGTTAAAGCAGCTGTCCTGCATAGTAAAACTTAAAAAAACAATAATCTAAAAAAAATATGTTGTGACAAGGTACTCCTGTCATGTGTGTTGGTAACCGCTGGTATGCAAGACAGAAAGACATGGGAGTTGGAGTTGAAACGGCGGCACAGGCGTGCAGGATTTAACACGGGTCATGTGACGCTACCAGCGATGGTAACGCACAGAGGACACATACAGCAAGCTGTACAAAGGCAAAATAAAACACAGTAGAAAAACTACAAATAAAAGGCTCCACACAGAGTAAACGCTAGCCTTACTAAACGAGGCATCCCACTCCAGGAACCTTCTCCACTACGTGACCCTTGCTATACATTCCTTGGGCTCACTATCCCCTAAACTAACCTACTTATGAGCTGGTATTCATACGACAACTCCTGCTTTTACATATGGCCTTGGCTGGGCATGACCTTCACAAGTACCGTGTTGCAGTTTCAGGGTTGCGTAGCTGTAGTTCCTGCAGAGCGGATGCTGCGCCCCTCTGTGTAGCATGACATTACAGTCACCCAGAACGATCCACACTGGATGTTTTTATGCTGACGGACACGCAGTCAAGATCCGCCCACCTGCTGAGGGAGGACCGGCACAGCCAATCACTCGCTGTCCTTCCTCTCAACCAAACCTAACAGGCAGCAAGTCTCAACTGAGCGCCCGTCTGTAAACAATCATTTAATCAAACAAAACAAACAAAACAAACCTGTTTCCACATATAACTTACACCAACACTAATTTCCAATGGGACTTTGGTCTTTTTTTAAACCATTTTTATTTTTATTTTAGTAAATGTTACCTTCCCGTCCTATTACCGTAATAAAACAGATTTACGGACGTGATAACTCAGTCACACAAGCCCCAAGGGCCAGAGCAGCACAGTTACGTGTACTTTTTAACCACTCTGGGGTAACCTCTAAACAGCTAAATTATTAGCAATGCAACATGGAAACATGGAAACAAAAAACTCTGAGGTTTATAACTAAATCAACAGTTTATTATGTTGGTCAGGATAAATGTGCCATGCTGGATTTTACCACAGCATTCACCACAGCTGGTTACAATGGACACGAGTAACTTTGCAGACACATGTTTGGCAGAGATTTAAATCAACGTAGACAAATATTCCTGTTCCAAATACGTATATACATCCATAGCACACTATCAGTAGCCTTGTACAAAACAAGAAAACAATTATGATTTTTACACAACTTGAACTCCTACTTATACACGCATTTCTCTCTCTACCCAGAATGCACTTTGAATGGAAGGTGAACCTCTGCCCCAGTCCCAGGTCTCTTGCAGACTGAAACAGGTTTTCCTCTAGAATTTCCCTGTATTTGGCTCCATCCATCTTGCCCTCAATCCTGACCAGTTTCCCAGTCCCTGCCGATGAAAAGCATCCCCATAACATGATGCTGCCACCACCATGCTTCACTGTGGGGATGGTGTTCTCAGGGTGATGAGCAGTGTTGGCTTTGCGCCACACATAGCGTTTTGCCCTAAGGCCAAAAAGTTCAATTTTGGTCTCATCAGACCAGAGAACCTTTTTCCACATGTTTGTTGTGTCTCCCACATGCCTTTTGGCAAAATCCAAACAGGATTTGATATGGGTTTTTTTCAGCAATGGCTTTCTTCTCGCCACTCTTACATAAAGCCCAGCTTTGTGGAGCTTCCGGGTTATAGTTGTCCCATGGATGGTTTCTCCCATCTCAGCTGTGGATCTCTCCAGCTCCTTCAGAGTTACCATTGGCCTTTTGGTTGCTTCTCTGACTAATGCCCTCCTTACCTGGTCACTGAGTTTTGGTGGACGGCCTTCTCTAGGCAGAGTCGTGGTTGTGCCATATTCTTTCCATTTTTTAATAATGGATTTAACGGTGCTCCAGGGGATGTTCAAAGTTTGGGATATTTTTTTATAACCCAACCCTGATTGGTGCTTCTTCAGAACTTTATCCCGGACCTGTTTTGATAGCTCCTTGGTCTTCATGATGCTGTTTGTTTAGATATGCTCTCTAACAAACTCTGTGGCCTTCCAGAAACAGGTGTATTTAATCTGAGATCATGTGACACTTTAATTGCACACAGGTGGACTCCATTCAACTAATGATGTGACTTCTGAAGGCAATTGGTTGCACCAGAGCTTATTTAGGGGTATCACAGCAAAGGGGGTGAATACTTATGCAATCAAGACTTTTCAGTTTTTTATTTGTAAATCATTTTGAAAAATATGTAGATTTTTTTCCCCACTTCGACATTATGGACTATTTTGTGTAGATCAGTGACAAAAAATCCTAATTAAATCCATTTTAATTCCAGGTTGTAACACTACAAAATGTGGAAAAGTCCAAGGGGGGTGAATACTTATGCAAGGCGCTGTACATCTCACCAGATTATAAAGTTTTGCTCTGGAATTTTAGGAAAGCTTGGAAACAGTAGGTCAGGGATGATCTAACTGCAAGGATACATTGTTAGATGTGCAAAGCAAATGAATCTGTGTACAATAAATGAAAAAGTGACCAAAATGTCTCGAGATAATTGCACTTCCTTTGCTTTTCTATTTCAGCAACAAAAAATAGTCTAAAATTTCTACTGAAAACAAATGTTCAGAGGGAGTTGATGTTGCTGGTACTGCAAGATAAGCTATTGCCAATTTTGACAGGTAAGGGAGTCTTTCCTGATTTGCCTTCCATCATGTTAAAGTGTCAGTGTCTCTGCTGCTAGACTTTTCTGAAAGATATTGTAGCACTTCTTTCTGCGCACATGACATTTGCTCTCCATCAGAATCTTCACCGCTGCTGTCTTCAAAAGAAAACATTTTGTCTATCACTGTCTACTTAATGGATTGTGGACACTCCTGTTGACCACTCTGCCCACTCTTCCTGGGGGTTGGCTGAACTGGCTGCCTCTTTTCTGCCCTGTTTGAAGTTGAATCTGTATGGATTAAGTTTGTGAGTCCAACTTGCAGTTGCAACACATCATCTGGGTTCAGAAATTTTAGCTTCCTGAAGGAGCTGCTTCTACATCAGGAGCTGCTTCTACATCAATGGCATTAATTTCAGCGGAAGGCTTGTCCAGAAATTTCCAGCGATTATTTATTTGTTCAAGGGCAAATGTCTTGAAATTCCTTATGGATGATGAATCATTAGCATCAGGCTGCATTTCCTTTATCAAAGCATTAATGAGCGAAGGTACAGTTGACAGTGATACATACTTCACCCCACAGAGGAAGGTGGTCGCAGCCTCAAAAGGCTCTAGCACTCTTTTACTTGTTTTCAGCTCTTGAACAGTTGCATATTTCAAGTTTGATTTATTAATTACGAAGGGGTGCTTTCTTTTTAGGTGTTCAAGTATAACGGTCGTGCTGTTATGATAAATCATTGACTTTGCATAAAGAGCAAGTCACTGTGCCAGTGGTTCCATCTGGAGGAAGAAAAAAATCCCATGCCTTTGACTTTTTTTGCTTCACTGCTTTTGGATGAAACTGCCCTGGTCCAATGGAACAGCTGGATGTAGACCTGGAGTCTGAGTCTTAGTTTTTTGTATTCGAGGACGAAGACCTCACGTCCGCCATTTCAATATTTTCGCCACTTCTGTGTGGACGTGGCGCGGGCAAAAGTCATCACTGCTGATGATGGAGGGGGAGGCAGACTTACTTTGTTTAGAAACTGAATGCAGGCGGCACACACGGTAAGAAATGTTGTTATGCATGTTTGAAGGGAGAGGGAGTGTGGGGGGGAAAAAATAACCTGATGGAGGAGGAAGATATTTTGATCCTAGTGTAAAAAATAGGAGAAAGTGGGCACATGAAATAAAACAAAAAAAGAAAAAGACATGGAGAGTCTAGCCCGTGTTGATAAATTTACAGGAAACATTTGCCTTAAATAAATAAACGAACGCTAACCCTACTGTCTCTGTGTTCACAATCTTTATATTTTTTCTAGATCTTTTAGTTCTGGGAATATCTAGACACTTAAGTAATCCGCTTCTCCACATTTACTGTCGCTTAAAAAAAACTGCCTGTGTGTGTATTAGGGGGAGGGGCTGTTTGTTAAAGAATCACCCGCGGCTGTGTGAACAAGGTTTAAGCACACTCTATCAGGGGGAGGGGGTCGATGAATCGATGATAAAAATATGCATCGATGATGGCAAAATTTGAGATTAATCAATGAATTTGAATAATCGTTGCAGCACTACTGACTAAGCTGCTTCATGCACACATGCTGTGGCTCATCAGGCTGGCACAGCTTCCCAATACAGAACCAGCTATATGAAACACAAAGGCAATAAACACTGGGTGAGTTGTTGTTGTAGCCAATACGTTAATATTATTAACTATAATAGACTTTTATACTGTTTGCAAGTTAGAGTGTGTAAGATGCTTGGAGCAGTATAGAAGTGCCTTTAGAAAAAATGAATACAGTACCTGGTTTAGTTGATAAAGTGCCTGATCTAATATGTATGTTAGAGAAAGGAGCTGTGGGACCTGGCTAGGTATGGTCTGAATACTACAATCCAAGTAAACGTGCTATATTTGTACCTCAGCCTCATTGACATCGACATACTACTTCTACCAGCTTTCCAGCATTATAAAGTCAAGCAACTTTATCTAGGACCCTCCACCTCCAAAATCAGAAACACAAACCTGGCATATGATATATTTTTTGTAAAGGCCTTTCTTCCACACCTTGTTTCTGATCAGGCAAAGCCTTTCTACTGTCTAAAAAATCAACAATAAAAAAAACAAAAACAATTTTAAATTTATGAATATATAGCATTCTGAGATACAAATAAAAAAAATACATCTATTGAACTTACACTGAACTTCTTCTGCAGACTTGAGGCTTAGCCTTGCCTGATTTGAAACTTAGGAAGTAGGGATGGGAATTTTAAAGGTTTAAACTCTAAAGAAGTGGTAAAATGTTTAATAATATGCTAGATGTATAACTGGTCACGTGACAAATGTCACCAAACGCATATTTTTTTATGCAGTCATTTTAGTAATTTATCATCAGTAGTCCGTCGCGTATGAGACTGCTCTAGTGCCACAGTAAGGGCGGATGTTATAAAAAGGGGTTTGACAATTGCCTCCAAGTAGCTTTTCTAATTTGTGCAATACAAAGTTTGCCACTGGGGCAGGTTTTATTCTCGGTCGATCTGGCACTTCATTGGTGCACTGTGTGTGTTTATGCCTGTAGTAGGCATGGTATGGTATCAATTCCATGGCAGGGTTAAATAAAGTTTTTTTTTCAGAGTTTGTTCTATATTCAAAATTAAATGGCAGCCCTAAACAAAGGAAGCCACGTTTGGAAGTATTTTGAGGAAAGGACGAGAAAACCGTGGTATGTAAATAATTATGCCAAACAAAATTGTCGTACCACAAAAACACAAGTTCAATGCTTCACAGCTGGAAATGAAAACATTCAGAAGTATTATGAATGGAGTTACTGATGGCAATAGAAAGCAAACATCCATAACAACATTTGCTATAGATTTGGCCGAACATTTGGTGTTATCACGTTATCCCCTGAGGACAGTGCATATGAATCGTGAATGCAGCAGTTTTGAAATCAATGTAAGATTATCCCAATATTTAAAGAAAATCATGCTGCAGCTGTTCATATAAAACTTTCAAAGGGAGAAAAAGTTGCAACTACCACAGACTTGTGGACCGCATTCCCCAATCTTCCCATAGGTGGAAGGCTTTTTTCACTTGAAATTGTTCTGTAAGCTTTTGGACCGAACAGCCGTTTATGTTTAGTACAGTTCTTATTTGTATGTTGGAACTACTGCACTAAAGTAAAGGACCACTGAGACACAGTTCAAACAGGTAGGCCAGGCATCTCTTTTTACAATTTAATGTAAAGTTGTGTGCATACGTGAATTTGAATACTTTACGTTACGTAGTAATACTTGACCATATACAATTAACTGCACAAGAAGACTAACATTATATTAACTAAAACATAAGATATCTCAACCAAAATTCCACCCACTGTCAGAAGTGTAGAGGCCTGGATTTATCAGGGAGAACTGTGATGTATATTGAATTCCTGCCACAGGCACTGGCTCTGGGCCCATGCCAGACTTTGCAGGTATTTCCCTGACTCTGTGCCCATGTAATTACAGGCATGATGTAAACATGGCAGAAAGCCACATTTTACATTTACTGCACACCATTGTTTCTCTTCAGTAGAAAACACATTACTTGTGTTCTTTTATCTTTTAATAATAAAAAAAAATGTCAAAATAGGCTAGGTTTTCATTGCTGCAAGGTATTCCATAAAAATAATGAATTCCTAGAATATTTTTTACTTAAAGAGCAACTTCATATGTCTTAAGCAACACAATTATTTTAACTATGCCACGTCTTCACCTTGTACAATGTAGTATAACCTTGTCAAAGAAATATCACATTTTGTGACTTTAGGATTACAAAAGCAACAACACGGGACGATATTCACCAGACTCACCTAACAGTTTTAGTCGAGGAAATTATTTTAGCCTTAGTAATATTACTTGTACAAGTTTTATTACAGAAGTACAGTTACATGACATAACAGCAAATCCAAGACTGCGCCAACATTACCGCGGGTGCCATTACAGCGACTGCCCATAATAGCGTTATGACATCAATGCGCTGAATTACAATTCCCAGAAGACTCTGCAAAGTTCACAAAAGCGTCACTTACCAGGAACTGGGACACACGACGCAGTCAGAGCGGGGTTCACCACAGTGTCAACTCACCAGCCTTGTAAAAGGACACAGCTGTCATACATTCGTATTGGAGAACTATTCATGGTAAACGGCCATGAGTGAATTTGGTCGCTGCGTTCGGGTTACTCCTAAAAAGTCTGCATTGCAGTTGGGAGTCTGCGCCTGATGTCATGGTCTATGTAGACGGAGCTAGGACAGCTTTGGGAGGTTTCGAAGCACAGTCGACTGAGGAAACATGGAGACCGACTTGATTGATTTTCTGATTGCAGCTCCATCATAACTAGACTGGTAAATACAGTCTAGTTGAGTAAAACCTACATGCGTGTTTCTACAAGCATTTTTATGTAGTTGGGCTGCATATCATTTTTTTTGTTTTTCACTTCTTGCAGAATGATATTCAGAACATGTTTTGATATATATATTTGTATATTATTACTCCGCCACAGGACATCCGATCAATAAAAGGACATGACATGTTTGGATTTTTTTTTAATGTATATTTTGTACAGATTTGTTTTTTAAATAAAGAGTTTAACTTTATATTGTTGTCCTTGCTTCTCTGACCTGTCATTTTATTTATTTATTTATTTATTTATTTATTTATTTATTTAGTTATTAGCAGACACCCTTACCCAGGGTGACTTACAGCTGTATACATAAAATACATATCAAGAATTACAGTACAATTGAGCAAGATACAAAATACTAAGACTTAAGTCCTAATAAGTCCTACTGAACCCACTACTTTTTTTTAGTTGTTTTTTTTTTCTAGCATGATGTTTATCCACAGCAAGTTTGCTTTTGTTGTTTGAAAATAAAATGTTGTAGTCAGATAATTCCCCTTTATGTACTTGCTGGACACGTAGTTTATTATTATTATTATTATTATTATTATTATTATTATTATTATTATTATTATTATTATTATACTGCTAATCGGGGTCTGTAAACTATCTCTAATAAAAGGGTCTATTAAAAGACCCTTACAAATACATCACAGAGCTATTTACATCCGCTAATATTTTTGAATTGTCAAATGCGCAAGCTTGATCCAATTCTTCCAGTGACAGTGTGAGACTTGCAGCTCTTCCCCATTCCCCTGTATCTGAGTTCCGAGCAGAAGCGTTATTATTATTATTATTATTATTATTAAATTGTGCATTCATATTTTTATTTGAGTGAGTCTTCCACCCTCAAGGGCTCAGTGTATATTGCAATTAGCCAATATCCACAGTTGTTTGTCAAAAGTATCCCAATGTATGCTTTTGTTACACACATTAAAATGGTGATTTCTTGTTTCTTTGAAAATATATTTATTCAGGTCTACAAGAGCACAACACAAACAAAGCAGTACGTAACTGTAACAAGCTGAACTGACAGTTTTTTGTTTTGGAGCTTTTTTTTATATTAGAAAACAGAAGAATAGGGGGATTTTAGGAATGTACCATCTACATATATTTACCATAAGTAAATAGGGTTGTTTATAGGAATGTACTATATACATGTGTTCAACATTAATTTTAGGGTGTTATACTTCCATAAATTAGGGTTTGTAAACTTTGGACGACCACTGTATATGCACACACACACGGTATAAATCTATTCTCTAGCAGCTCACAGGACTACATTTTTAGGTGCCCTGCCAAACGGGCAAATGAACGTTTCTACATATTGTGGCAGTGGCGGACAAAACACCAAAGGCAGTTTTGGGCGAAAATAGCTGTAACAACAACCACTGTTTATTTCTTCCTAGAGAAATGGATGCTCTGAGAAATGGGATGGGGCCTGGTAGTAAAACCTGGAATACAACTGCTTTGCAATTGTGCAATACAAGTCTTACTGACACTGCTAGGTCATATTAAAACCTGCATAGTGAAGGGGTGGGAGGGAGTTCCTGGTAAGTGAATTTCGCAGAGTGTTCTGGAAATTTAATTGTAGTTCGGCGCTGTTTTGGGCAGTCCCTGTAATGGTCGGCGTGGTGATGTCGTAGCGCTGTTACGGGCAGTCGCTGTAATGTCCGGCGTGGTGATGTCGTAGCGCTGTTACGGGCAGTCTCTGTAATGTCCGTCGTGGTGATGTCGTAGCGCTGTTACGGGCAGTCGCTGTAATGTCCGTCGTGGTGATGTCGTAGCGCTGTTATAGGCAGTCGCTGTAATGTCCGTCGTGGTGATGTCGTAGCCCTGTTATGGGCAGTCGTTGTAATGTCCGTCGTGGTGATGTCGTAGCGCTGTTATGGGCAGTCGCTGTAATGTCCGGCGTGGTGATGTCGTAGCCCTGTTATGGGCAGTCGCTGTAATGTCCGTCGTGGTGATGTCGTAGCGCTGTTATGGGCAGTCGTTGTAATGTCCGTCATGGTGATGTCGTAGCGCTGTTATGGGCAGTCGCTGTAATGTCCGTCGTGGTGATGTCGTAGCGCTGTTATGGGCAGTCGCTGTAATGTCCGTCGTGGTGATGTCGTAGCGCTGTTATGGGCAGTCGCTGTAATGTCCGGCGTGGTGATGTCGTAGCGCTGTTATGGGCAGTCGCTGTAATGTCCGGCGTGGTGATGTCGTAGCGCTGTTACGGGCAGTCGCTGTAATGTCCGGCGTGGTGATGTCGTAGCGCTGTTACGGGCAGTCGCTGTAATGTCCGTCGTGGTGATGTCGTAGCCCTGTTATGAGCAGTCGCTGTAATGTCCGTTGTGGTGATGTCGTAGCGCTGTTATGGGCAGTCGCTGTAATGTCCGTTGTGGTGATGTCGTAGCGCTGTTATGGGCAGTCGCTGTAATGTCCGGCGTGGTGATGTCGTAGCGCTGTTATAGGCAGTCGCTGTAATGTCCGTCGTGGTGATGTCGTAGCGCTGTCATGGGCAGTTGCTGTAATGGCCGGTGTGGTAATGGCGCCCGCGGTGATGTCGGTGTGGTCTTGGACTTGTGGTGATGTCATGATATGCAGAAGCACAATACTGCCAAAAGCACACTGTGACGGGTGCCATCCCCTTGTGTATATTTATGTATTATTATTTGCAGTTATTATTCATATTATTGTTATGATTTATTTAATATGTATAAATGACGGCGAAAAGCTGTGCGTTTTGTTTTGTTTGTTTATTTATTTAAAAACTTTGTGCAGAACGTAATTCACTGATTAATTGTTGCTTATCGGGAGATGGTCTCCTGTATAAAAAACCTGCCGCTTTCTGTGCTCTCAGAAGAGTGTTAGAAGCGGAAAGAATTTACGTACTGTGTTTATTTGTTTTGGCTCTTGAGCTGTTTTGTTTTATGTGTTTTGTTTAAATATTTATTTTGGCTTATTTAATAAAAGTCCTGCTGCGGCAGTTTAGCCCAGTTTAGCCTGTGCCTTCTGTTTGTTTTGTTTTTGCACTACTCCCTGGTCCGTGACATCACCCCACACACCACTCAAGCCATCTTTGTGACACACACTTATTGTAAGGTACAGCTTAGCCACACATATTGTTGTGTACCACATTACTGTATTTGTGTTTCCTTGAATTTTATTTTCACTGTGTCTCCATGTACCCTGTAGTCCTCAATGCTCTCACTTCAGTTTCAGGCTGGTGTATAATATCATGATTAAAACAGGCTGCTTTAAAACATTTTGGTGTAAAGGCCCGTTTTCAATGCTTGTTTTGTTAAGCTGATCTTTATCTTTCTGTTTAATCTCTGCTGAAACAGAAATGACACATAAAGCAGGAGTCTTTAACACTGGTTTTCATTCCAACGCAGTGCTCAATTGCTTAATTGAACCATATTAACAAACGAAGAGCTTGAAAATAACGGGAAAATGCCAATTTAATCACTTAATTAGTTGAAGGGTTCAATTAAGCAATTGAGCACTGCGTTGGAACAAAAACCAGCAGACATGGTGTACCGCCAGGAACAGGGTTGGGAAACACTGCCCGAGGGGGCCTTGAGGAGCTTTCAAGGGGTCCTTCAAAAATAAACCAGAGAATGTGTTATTTTCCCTGCATACTTATGACACGCTAAAACCTATTAGCTTCAGCATGTCATAAGCATGGCAGAAATGAACACGTTCTCAGGTTACATAACACATTCTTAGGTTACCTAATGTGTAACAGAGCTATTTCAATGGGAACATGATAGATTACAAAGCACAGGAAAAATCATTGGAAACACACACAATAAATACCAGTTATGGATATATTTTTTATTCGGCCCTCAGCATCAAAACAACAAAACCCACAGTATGATGATACAGAACTTCCTTCAACAAGTTCAACCATAAGGGCTGAAGAGCAGCGAGGAGGTAGTGTTGTGAGTAAAAACATAAAGCTGTTATTAACCCTGCTAAAGTAAGGAAATACGAAGACAGCTACTTCAATTTCGGTTTTATTTGTACTGGAAGTGGAGATATATCTCAACCGCAGTTGTACACAAGTACTGTCCAATGAATGTTTGAAAACTTCTAAATTATAAAGACATTGAGTTTCCAAGCATGACATATATAAAAATAAGAACAATTCATTTTTTTGAGCAAAAGGCTAAGGAACTGCTTGATATCCACAAGTACCGCAGATAAAAAGGTTGTAGTGTCATCGGCGCAGAAAATTGCTAAAGGAAAAAAATTGCATACGATTGCAAAGGAATTGATAATGCCGTGTGCCATTAAAATTGTAAAGAAAATATTTGGAGAGCAGAACTAGCAAAATTACCAATGTCGAATGGCACTTTCAAACGACGGATAGCTTTTCTGTCTGAAGACATAGTTCCGCAGTGCATTGATCGGCTGCATGACATTGATTTTGCTATAGACCTCAGGGTTAGAAACTAACGCTCGCCCCGTTGGCCCTAGGCAAATTAAAATGGTTGAGGACTAGTTGATATCTGTGTGTCAGTAGTCCTCTGGACGAGTACCAAAAAAAAGTCAGGGCTGGAAATAGACGGTATCGCATCTGCTTTAAAACACACATAAAATAAAGTACTGAACAATGCAGCAGTACTTTTATTTTCCTTACTTTTATTTTTGAAAATGCAGCGGCACTTATGTCTGAAACAGAGGTGTGCCAATGATTTAATTCCATACAATAATACTAGTTTGTGATTGGAGCACTGTGACAGGATGGGCGTTGTGTGGTGTAAAAGAATCGACTCCAGTCCTTTCAATTTAGCGTCTGGGTTTTTATTGCTTTTGCCAGCACACACTCATAATAATAATAATAATAACAAACAATAGGGAAGCCGGGGTACACGACAATGTGTAACCCGACACCGTTATGAAAAACGGGGTTGCAGTCCCAAAATAAACAAACAACAAAAACAACAAAACAATCCATCTTCTTTTGTAATCCGGGAAAACACGGGGGGTAATAAAACCCAGCACTTCCAGGTTTGTCGCTCCTCCGACGGAATCCCGGAGCGTCCCGTTAGTGCTCTATAATACAAAAGAGTGGAAGGGTTAGCACAGTAATCCACAAGCGCAAACGAACCGTCTTCCCAACTCCCTTCCTTGGTTTCTCTGTCAGTTTGTTTTCTCTCTCTCTCTCTCTCTCTCACACACGCACGGTACCTTGCCAGAAGGAACAGAACTCCGGGCCACGCCCCCTTTTGTACGCCCCGTCCCGTCCCCATTGGTCAGTGAGGGCAACCGCCGTCAGCCAATGCGTGATTGCCACCGCGCTTCCCGACCGTGTCTGTGACGTTGCGCACCGCGGCTCTGCCTGCTCCTCCTCCCCAGTGCCCTCACCGGTCGGAAGGGAGATCTAAAACAAGAATTCACTCTCTCTTTGTCACAAGCACAGAATAAATATGTTTAATTGATAAGCGCTACAACCAACCCGAGTTCTGCTACCACACTACCAAATGAGCTTCGGTGTGGGAATGCTAAAGCCAAGGCAAATGAAGTTCAGAACCTCTGTTTTATAACTACTGTACAGAAAAGACAATTGGTAAT
>NW_026708750.1:0-36650 GCF_902713425.1 Acipenser ruthenus
CAACATTGCTTAGATTCTGAGATCAGGCTTATTCAAGGTGGTGTGGCCGCAGGCGATTGCATTTCTGCTTTCATGACTTTTTATGTTTAGTGAGCTGGGGGGTGATTCCTCCAAAAATTTCCTTTCGTCCTCCACACATTTCAATTGTAAAATGTAATTACAAAAAATGTAATGCCTGCAGCACTTGATATTCCCAGGTGGTCCTCCCATTCAAGTACTAACCAAGCCCAACATTCCTTAGCTTCTGAGATCAGGCTTATTCAAGGTGGTGTGGCCGCAGGCGATTGCATTTCTGCTTTCATGACTTTTTATGTTTAGTGAGCTGGGGGTGAATTCCTCCAAAATTTCCTTTTGTCCTCCACACAATTTCAATTGTAAAATGTAATTACAAAAAATGTAATGCCTGCAGCACTTGATATTCCCAGGTGGTCTCCCATCCAAGTACTAAGCAAGCCCAAACATTGCTTAGCTTCTGAGATCAGGCTTATTCAATGTGGTGTGGCCGCAGGCGATTGCATTTCTGCGTTCATGACTTTTATGTTTAGTGAGCTGGGGGTGATTCCTCCAAAAATTTCCTTTTGTCCTCCACACATTTCAATTGTAAAATGTAATTACAAAAATGTAATGCCTGCAGCACTTGATATTCCCAGGTGGTCTCCCATCCAAGTACTAAGCAAGCCCAACATTGCTTAGCTTCTGAGATCAGGCTTATTCAATATGTGGTGTGGCCGCAGGCGATTGCATTTTCTGCTTTCATGACTTTTATGGTTTAGTGAGCTGGGGGTGATTCCTCCAAAATTTCCTTTTTGTCCTCCACACATTTTCAATTGTAAAAATGTAATTACAAAAAATGTAATGCCTGCAGCACTTGATATTCCCCAGGTGGTCTCCCATCCAAGTACTAACCAAGCCCAAACATTGCTCAGCTTCTGAGATCAGAACGAGATCAGGCTTATTCAAGGTGGTGTGGCCGCAGGCGAATGCATTTCTGCTTTCATGACTTTTTATGTTTTAGTGAGCTGGGGGTGATTCCTCCAAAAATTTCCTTTTGTCCTCCACACATTTCAATTGTAAAATGTAATTACAAAAATGTAATGCCTGCAGCACTTGATATTCCCAGGTGGTCTCCCCATCTAAATACTAACCAAGCCCAAAACTGCTTAGCTTTCTGAGATCAGACGAGATCAGGCTTATTCAAGGTGGTGTGGCCGCAGGCGATTACATTTCTGCTTTCATGACTTTTATGTTTAGTGAGCTGGGGGTGATTCCTCCAAAATTTCCTTTTGTCCTCCACACATTTCAATTGTAAAATGTAATTACAAAAAATGTAATGCCTGCAGCACTTGATATTCCCAGGTGGTCTCCCATCCAAGTACTAACCAAGCCCAACATTGCTTAGCTTCTGAGATCAGACGAGATCAGGCTTATTCAAGGTGGTGTGGCTGGCAGGCGTTTGCATTTCTGCTTTCATGACTTTTATGTTTAGTGAGCTGGGGGTGATTCCTCCAAAATTTCCTTTTGTCCTCCACACATTTCAATTGTAAAATGTAATTATAAAAAATGTAATGCCTGCAGCACTTGATATTCCCAGGTGGTCTCCCATCCAAGTACTAAACCAAGCCCAACATTGCTTAGCTTCTGATATCAGGCTTATTCAAGGTGGGTGTGGCCGCAGGCGATTGCATTTCTGCTTTCATGACTTTTATGTTTAGTGAGCTGGGGGGTGAGTCCTCCAAAATTTCCTTTTGTCCTCCACACATTTCAATTGTAAAATGTAATGCCTGCAGCACTTGATATTCCCAGGTGGTCTCCCATCCAAGTACTAACCAAGCCCAACATTGCTTAGCTTCTGAGATCAGGCCTTATTCAAGGTGGTGTGGCCCGCAGGCGATTGCATTTTCTGCTTTCTCATGACTTTTATGTTTAGTGAGCTGGGGGGTGATTCCTCCAAAAATTTTCCTTTTGTCCTCCACACATTTTCAATTGTAAAATGTAATTACAAAAATGTAATGCCCTGCAGCACTTGATATTCCCAGGTGGTCTCCCATCCAAGTACTAACCAAGCCCAACATTGCTTAGCTTCTGAGATTAGGCTTATTCAAGGTGGTGTGGCCGCAGGCGATTGCATTTCTGCTTTCATGACTTTTATGTTTAGTGAGCTGAGGGTGATTCCTTCCAAAATTTCCTTTTGTCCTCCACACATTTCAATTGTAAAAATGTAATTACAAAAAATGTAATGCCTGCAGCACTTGATATTCGCAGGTGGTCTCCCCATCCAAGTACTAACCAAGCCCAACATTGCTTAGCTTCTGAGATCAGGCTTATTTCAAGGTGGTGTGGCCGCAGGCGATTGCAATTTCTGCTTTCATGACGTTTATGTTTAGTGAGCTGGGGGTGATTCCTCCAAAAATTTCCTTTTGTCCTCCACACATTTCAATTGTAAAATGTAATAACAAAAATGTAATGCCTGCAGCACTTGATATTCCCCAGGTGGTCTCCCATCCAAGTACTAACCAAGGCCATAATTGCTTAGCTTCTGATATCAGGCTTATTCAAGGTGGTGTGGCCGCAGGCGATTGCATTTCTGCTTTCATGACTTTTATGTTTAGTGAGCTGGGGGTGATTCCTCCAAAATTTCCTTTTTGTCCCTCCACACATTTCAATTGTAAAATGTAATTTACAAAAAATGTAATGCCTGCAGCACTTGATATTCCCAGGTGGTCTCCTATCCAAGTACTAACCAAGCCCAACATTGCTTAGCTTCGGAGATCAGAACGAGATCAGGCTTATTCAAGGTGGTGTGGCCGCAGGCGATTGCATTTCTGCTTTCATGACTTTTTATGTTTAGGGGAGCTGGGGGTGATTCCTCCAAAATTTCCTTTTGTCCACACATTTCAATTGTAAAATGTAATTACAAAAATGTAATGCCTGCAGCACTTGATATTCCCCAGGTGGTCTCCCCATCCAAGTACTAACCAAGCCCAACATTGCTTAGCTTCTGAGATCAGACGAGATCAGGCTTATTTCAAGGTGGTGTGGGCCGCAGGCAATTGCATTTCTGCTTTCATGAATTTTATGTTTAGTGAGCTGGGGGGTGATTCCTCCAAAATTTCCTTTTGGCCTCCACACATTTTCAATTGTAAAATGTAATGCCTGCAGCACTTGATATTCCCCAGGTGGTCTCCCATCCAAGTACTAAACCAAGCCCAACATTGCTTAGCTTCTGAGATCAGACGAGATCAGGCTTATTCAAGGTGGTGTGGCCCGCAGGCGATTGCATTTCTGCTTTCCATGACTTTTATGTTTAGTGAGCTGGGGGTGATTCCTCCAAAATTTCCTTTTGTCCTCCACACATTTCAATTGTAAAATGTAATGCCTGCAGCACTTGATATTCCCAGGTGGTCTCCCATCCAAGTACTAACCAAGCCCAACATTGCTTAGCTTCTGAGATCAGACGAGATCAGGCTTATTCAAGGTGGGTGTGGCCGCAGGCGATTGCATTTCTGCTTTCATGACTTTTATGTTTAGTGAGCTGGGGGTGATTCCTCCAAAATTTCCTTTTGTCCTCCACACATTTTCAATTGTAAAATGTAATTACAAAAATGTAATGCCTGCAGCACTTGATATTCCCAGGTGGTCTCCCATCCAAGTACTAACCAAGCCCAACATTGCTTAGCTTCTGAGACCAGACGAGATCAGGCTTATTCAAGGTGGTGTGGCCGCAGGCGATTGCATTTCTGCTTTCATGACTTTTATGTTTAGTGAGCTGGGGGTGATTCCTCCAAAATTTCCTTTTGTCCTCCACACATTTCAATTGTAAAATGTAATTACAAAAATGTAATGCCTGCAGCACTTGATATTCCCAGGTGGTCTCCCATCCAAGTACTAACCAAGCCCAACATTGCTTAGCTTCGGAGATCAGACGAGATCAGGCTTATTCAAGGTGGTGTGGCCGCAGGCGATTGCATTTCTGCTTTCATGACTTTTATGTTTAGGGAGCTGGGGGTGATTCCTCCAAAATTTCCTTTTTTTCCTCCACACATTTCAATTGTAAAATGTAATTACAAAAATGTAATGCCTGCAGCACTTGATATTCCCAGGTGGTCTCCCATCCAAGTACTAACCAAGCCCAACATTGCTTAGCTTCTGAGATCAGACGAGATCAGGCTTATTCAAGGTGGTGTGGCCGCAGGCAATTGCATTTCTGCTTTCATGACTTTTATGTTTAGTGAGCTGGGGGGTGATTCCTCCAAAAATTTCCTTTTGTCCTCCACACATTTCAATTGTAAAATGTAATTACAAAAATGTAATGCCTGCAGCACTTGATATTCCCAGGTGGTCTCCCATCCAAGTACTAACCAAGCCCAACATTGCTTAGCTTCTGAGATCAGACGAGATCAGGCTTATTCAAGGTGGTGTGGCCGCAGGCGATTGCATTTCTGCTTTCATGACTTTTATGTTTAGTGAGCTGGGGGGTGATTCCTCCAAAATTTCCTTTTGGCCTCCACACATTTCAATTGTAAAATGTAATGCCTGCAGCACTTGATATTCCCAGGTGGTCTCCCATCCAAGTACTAACCAAGCCCAACATTGCTTAGCTTCTGAGATCAGACGAGACCAGGCTTATTCAAGGTGGTGTGGCCGCAGGCGATTGCGTTTCTGCTTTCATGACTTTTATGTTTAGTGAGCTGGGGGTGATTCCTCCAAAATTTCCTTTTGTCCTCCACACATTTCAATTGTAAAATGTAATGCCTGCAGCACTTGATATTCCCAGGTGGTCTCCCATCCAAGTACTAACCAAGCCCAACATTGCTTAGCTTCTGAGATCGTACGAGATCAGGCTTATTCAAGGTGGTGTGGCCGCAGGCGATTGCATTTCTGCTTTCATGACTTTTATGTTTAGTGAGCTGGGGGTGATTCCTCCAAAATTTCCTTTTGTCCTCCACACATTTCAATTGTAAAATGTAATGCCTGCAGCACTTGATATTCCCAGGTGGTCTCCCATCCAAGTACTAACCAAGCCCAACATTGCTTAGCTTCTGAGATCAGACGAGATCAGGCTTATTCAAGGTGGTGTGGCCGCAGGCGATTGCATTTCTGCTTTCATGACTTTTATGTTTAGTGAGCTGGGGGTGATTCCTCCAAAATTTCCTTTTGTCCTCCACACATTTCAATTGTGAAATGTAATGCCTGCAGCACTTGATATTCCCAGGTGGTCTCCCATCCAAGTACTAACCAAGCCCAACATTGCTTAGCTTCTGAGAGCAGACGAGATCAGGCTTATTCAAGGTGGTGTGGCCGCAGGCGATTGCATTTCTGCTTTCATGACTTTTATGTTTAGTGAGCTGGGGGTGATTCCTCCAAAATTTCCTTTTGTCCTCCACACATTTCAATTGTAAAATGTAATTACAAAAATGTAATACCTGCAGCACTTGATATTCCCAGGTGGTCTCCCATCCAAGTACTAACCAAGCCCAACATTGCTTAGCTTCTGAGATCAGGCGAGATCAGGCTTATTCAAGGTGGTGTGGCCGCAGGCGATTGCATTTCTGCTTTCATGACTTTTATGTTTAGGGAGCTGGGGGTGATTCCTCCAAAATTTCCTTTTGTCCTCCACACATTTCAATTGTAAAATGTAATGCCTGCAGCACTTGATATTCCCAGGTGGTCTCCCATCCAAGTACTAACCAAGCCCAACATTGCTTAGCTTCTGAGATCAGACGAGATCAGGCTTATACAAGGTGGTGTGGCCGCAGGCGGTTGCATTTCTGCTTTCATGACTTTTATGTTTAGTGAGCTGGGGGTGATTCCTCCAAAATTTCCTTTTGGCCTCCACACATTTCAATTGTAAAATGTAATGCCTGCAGCACTTGATATTCCCAGGTGGTCTCCCATCCAAGTACTAACCAAGCCCAACATTGCTTAGCTTCTGAGATCAGGCGAGATCAGGCTTATTCAAGGTGGTGTGGCCGCAGGCGATTGCATTTCTGCTTTCATGACTTTTATGTTTAGTGAGCTGGGGGTGATTCCTCCAAAATTTCCTTTTGTCCTCCACACATTTCAATTGTAAAATGTAATGCCTGCAGCACTTGATATTCCCAGGTGGTCTCCCATCCAAGTACTAACCAAGCCCAACATTGCTTAGCTTCTGAGATCAGGCTTATTCAAGGTGGTGTGGCCGCAGGCGATTGCATTTCTGCTTTCATGACTTTTATGTTTAGGGAGCTGGGGGTGATTCCTCCAAAATTTCCTTTTGTCCACACATTTCAATTGTAAAATGTAATTACAAAAATGTAATGCCTGCAGCATTTGATATTCCCAGGTGGTCTCCCATCCAAGTACTAACCAAGCCCAACATTGCTTAGCTTCTGAGATCAGACGAGATCAGGCTTATTCAAGGTGGTGTGGCCGCAGGCGATTGCATTTCTGCTTTCATGACTTTTATGTTTAGTGAGCTGGGGGTGATTCCTCCAAAATTTCCTTTTGTCCTCCACACATTTCAATTGTAAAATGTAATTACAAAAATGTAATGCCTGCAGCACTTGATATTCCCAGGTGGTCTCCCATCCAAGTACTAACCAAGCCCAACATTGCTTAGCTTCTGAGATCAGACGAGATCAGGCTTATTCAAGGTGGTGTGGCCGCAGGCGATTGCATTTCTGCTTTCATGACTTTTATGTTTAGTGAGCTGGGGGTGATTCCTCCAAAATTTCCTTTTGTACTCGACACATTTCAATTTTAAAATGTAATTACAAAAATGTAATGCCTGCAGCACTTGATATTCCCAGGTGGTCTCCCATCCAAGTACTAACCAAGCCCAACATTGCTTAGCTTCTGAGATCAGGCTTATTCAAGGTGGTGTGGCCGCAGGCGATTGCATTTCTGCTTTCATGACTTTTATGTTTAGGGAGCTGGGGGTGATTCCTCCAAAATTTCCTTTTGTCCTCCACACATTTCAATTGTAAAATGTAATTACAAAAATGTAATGCCTGCAGCACTTGATATTCCCAGGTGGTCTCCCATCCAAGTACTAACCAAGCCCAACATTGCTTAGCTTCTGAGATCAGGCGAGATCAGGCTTATTCAAGGTGGTGTGGCCGCAGGCGATTGCATTTCTGCTTTCATGACTTTTATGTTTAGGGAGCTGGGGGTGATTCCTCCAAAATTTCCTTTTGTCCTCCACACATTTCAATTGTAAAATGTAATTACAAAAATGTAATGCCTGCAGCACTTGATATTCCCAGGTGGTCTCCCATCCAAGTACTAACCAAGCCCAACATTGCTTAGCTTCTGAGATCAGACGAGATCAGGCTTATTCAAGGTGGTGTGGCCGCAGGCGATTGCATTTCTGCTTTCATGACTTTTATGTTTAGTGAGCTGGGGGTGATTCCTCCAAAATTTCCTTTTGTCCTCCACACATTTCAATTGTAAAATGTAATGCCTGCAGCACTTGATATTCCCAGGTGGTCTCCCATCCAAGTACTAACCAAGCCCAACATTGCTTAGCTTCTGAGATCAGACGAGATCAGGCTTATTCAAGGTGGTGTGGCCGCAGGCGATTGCATTTCTGCTTTCATGACTTTTATGTTTAGTGAGCTGGGGGTGATTCCTCCAAAATTTCCTTTTGTCCTCCACACATTTCAATTGTAAAATGTAATTACAAAAATGTAATGCCTGCAGCACTTGATACTCCCAGGTGGTCTCCCATCCAAGTACTAACCAAGCCCAACATTGCTTAGCTTCTGAGATCAGACGAGATCAGGCTTATTCAAGGTGGTGTGGCCGCAGGCGATTGCATTTCTGCTTTCATGACTTTTATGTTTAGGGAGCTGGGGGTGATTCCTCCAAAATTTCCTTTTGTCCTCCACACATTTCAATTGTAAAATGTAATTACAAAAATGTAATGCCTGCAGCACTTGATATTCCCAGGTGGTCTCCCATCCAAGTACTAACCAAGCCCAACATTGCTTAGCTTCTGAGATCAGGCTTATTCAAGGTGGTGTGGCCGCAGGCGATTGCATTTCTGCTTTCATGACTTTTATGTTTAGGGAGCTGGGGGTGATTCCTCCAAAATTTCCTTTTGTCCTCCACACATTTCAATTGTAAAATGTAATGCCTGCAGCACTTGATATTCCCAGGTGGTCTCCCATCCAAGTACTAACCAAGCCCAACATTGCTTAGTTTCTGAGATCAGACGAGATCAGGCTTATTCAAGGTGGTGTGGCCGCAGGCGATTGCATTTCTGCTTTCATGACTTTTATGTTTAGTGAGCTGGGGGTGATTCCTCCAAAATTTCCTTTTGTCCTCCACACATTTCAATTGTAAAATGTAATGCCTGCAGCACTTGATATTCCCAGGTGGTCTCCCATCCAAGTACTAACCAAGCCCAACATTGCTTAGTTTCTGAGATCAGACGAGATCAGGCTTATTCAAGGTGGTGTGGCCGCAGGCGATTGCATTTCTGCTTTCATGACTTTTATGTTTAGTGAGCTGGGGGTGATTCCTCCAAAATTTCCTTTTGTCCTCCACACATTTCAATTGTAAAATGTAATGCCTGCAGCACTTGATATTCCCAGGTGGTCTCCCATCCAAGTACTAACCAAGCCCAACATTGCTTAGCTTCTGAGATCAGACGAGATCAGGCTTATTCAAGGTGGTGTGGCCGCAGGCGATTGCATTGCTGCTTTCATGACTTTTATGTTTAGTGAGCTGGGGGTGATTCCTCCAAAATTTCCTTTTGTCCTCCACACATTTCAATTGTAAAATGTAATGCCTGCAGCACTTGATATTCCCAGGTGGTCTCCCATCCAAGTACTAACCAAGCCCAACATTGCTTAGTTTCTGAGATCAGACGAGATCAGGCTTATTCAAGGTGGTGCGGCCGCAGGCGATTGCATTGCTGCTTTCATGACTTTTATGTTTAGTGAGCTGGGGGTGATTCCTCCAAAATTTCCTTTTGTCCTCCACACATTTCAATTGTAAAATGTAATGCCTGCAGCACTTGATATTCCCAGGTGGTCTCCCATCCAAGTACTAACCAAGCCCAACATTGCTTAGCTTCTGAGATCAGACGAGATCAGGCTTATTCAAGGTGGTGTGGCCGCAGGCGATTGCATTTCTGCTTTCATGACTTTTATGTTTAGTGAGCTGGGGGTGATTCCTCCAAAATTTCCTTTTGTCCTCCACACATTTCAATTGTAAAATGTAATGCCTGCAGCACTTGATATTCCCAGGTGGTCTCCCATCCAAGTACTAACCAAGCCCAACATTGCTTAGCTTCTGAGATCAGACGAGATCAGGCTTATTCAAGGTGGTGTGGCCGCAGGCGATTGCATTTCTGCTTTCATGACTTTTATGTTTAGTGAGCTGGGGGTGATTCCTCCAAAATTTCCTTTTGTCCTCCACACATTTCAATTGTAAAATGTAATGCCTGCAGCACTTGATATTCCCAGGTGGTCTCCCATCCAAGTACTAACCAAGCCCAACATTGCTTAGCTTCTGAGATCAGGCTTATTCAAGGTGGTGTGGCCGCAGGCGATTGCATTTCTGCTTTCATGACTTTTATGTTTAGTGAGCTGGGGGTGATTCCTCCAAAATTTCCTTTTGTCCTCCACACATTTCAATTGTAAAATGTAATTACAAAAATGTAATGCCTGCAGCACTTGATATTCCCAGGTGGTCTCCCATCCAAGTACTAACCAAGCCCAACATTGCTTAGCTTCTGAGATCAGACGAGATCAGGCTTATTCAAGGTGGTGTGGCCGCAGGCGATTGCATTTCTGCTTTCATGACTTTTATGTTTAGTGAGCTGGGGGTGATTCCTCCAAAATTTCCTTTTGTCCTCCACACATTTCAATTGTAAAATGTAATGCCTGCAGCACTTGATATTCCCAGGTGGTCTCCCATCCAAGTACTAACCAAGCCCAACATTGCTTAGTTTCTGAGATCAGACGAGATCAGGCTTATTCAAGGTGGTGTGGCCGCAGGCGATTGCATTTCTGCTTTCATGACTTTTATGTTTAGTGAGCTGGGGGTGATTCCTCCAAAATTTCCTTTTGTCCTCCACACATTTCAATTGTAAAATGTAATGTCTGCAGCACTTGATATTCCCAGGTGGTCTCCCATCCAAGTACTAACGAAGCCCAACATTGCTTAGCTTCTGAGATCAGGTGAGATCAGGCTTATTCAAGGTGGTGTGGCCGCAGGAGATTGCATTTCTGCTTTCATGACTTTTATGTTTAGTGAGCTGGGGGTGAGTCCTCCAAAATTTCCTTTTGTCCTCCACACATTTCAATTGTAAAATGTAATTACAAAAATGTAATGCCTGCAGCACTTGATATTCCCAGGTGGTCTCCCATTCAAGTACTAACCAAGCCCAACATTGCTTAGCTTCTGAAATCAGGCTTATTCAAGGTGGTGTGGCCGCAGGCGATTGCATTTCTGCTTTCATGACTTTTATGTTTAGTGAGCTGGGGGTGATTCCTCCAAAATTTCCTTTTGTCCTCCACACATTTCAATTGTAAAATGTAATTACAAAAATGTAATGCCTGCAGCACTTGATATTCCCAGGTGGTCTCCCATCCAAGTACTAACCAAGCCCAACACTGCTTAGCTTCTGAGATCAGGCTTATTCAAGGTGGTGTGGCCGCAGGCGATTGCATTTCTGCTTTCATTACTTTTATGTTTAGTGAGCTGGGGGTGATTCCTCCAAAATTTCCTTATGTCCTCCACACATTTCAATTGTAAAATGTAATGCCTGCAGCACTTGATATTCCCAGGTGGTCTCCCATCCAAGTACTAACCAAGCCCAACATTGCTTAGCTTCTGAGATCAGGCTTATTCAAGGCGGTGTGGCCGCAGGCGATTGCATTTCTGCTTTCATGACTTTTATGTTTAGTGAGCTGGGGGTGATTCCTCCAAAATTTCCTTTTGTCCTCCACACATTTCAATTGTAAAATTTAATGCCTGCAGCACTTGATATTCCCAGGTGGTCTCCCATCCAAGTACTAACCAAGCCCAACATTGCTTAGCTTCTGAGATCAGACAAGATAAGGCTTATTCAAGGTGGTGTGGCCGCAGGCGATTGCATTTCTGCTTTCATGACTTTTATGTTTAGTGAGCTGGGGGTGATTCCTCCAAAATTTCCTTTTGTCCTCCACACATTTCAATTGTAAAATTTAATTACAAAAATGTAATGCCTGCAGCACTTGATATTCCCAGGTGGTCTCCCATCCAAGTACTAACCAAGCCCAACAATGCTTAGCTTCTGAGATCAGACAAGATCAGGCTTATTCAAGGTGGTGTGGCCGCAGGCGATTGCATTTCTGCTTTCATGACTTTTATGTTTAGGGAGCTGGGGGTGATTCCTCCAAAATTTCCTTTTGTCCTCCACACATTTCAATTGTAAAATGTAATTACAAAAATGTAATGCCTGCAGGACTTGATATTCCCAGGTGGTCTCCCATCCAAGTACTAACCAAGCCCAACATTGCTTAGCTTCTGAGATCAGACGAGATCAGGCTTATTCAAGGTGGTGTGGCCGCAGGCGATTGCATTTCTGCTTTCATGACTTTTATGTTTAGGGAGCTGGGGGTGATTCCTCCAAAATTTCCTTTTGTCCTCCACACATTTCAATTGTAAAATGTAATTACAAAAATGTAATGCCTGCAGCACTTGATATTCCCAGGTGGTCTCCCATCCAAGTACTAACCAAGCCCAACATTGCTTAGCTTCTGAGATCAGGCTTATTCAAGGTGGTGTGGCCGCAGGCGATTGCATTTCTGCTTTCATGACTTTTATGTTTAGTGAGCTGGGGGTGATTCCTCCAAAATTTCCTTTTGTACTCCACACATTTCAATTGTAAAATGTAATGCCTGCAGCACTTGATATTCCCAGGTGGTCTCCCATCCAAGTACTAACCAAGCCCAACATTGCTTAGCTTCTGAGATCAGACGAGATCAGGCTTATTCAAGGTGGTGTGGCCGCAGGCGATTGCATTTCTGCTTTCATGACTTTTATGTTTAGGGAGCTGGGGGTGATTCCTCCAAAATTTCCTTTTGTCCTCCACACATTTCAATTGTAAAATGTAATTACAAAAATGTAATGCCTGCAGCACTTGATATTCCCAGGTGGTCTCCCATCCAAGTACTAACCAAGCCCAACATTGCTTAGCTTCTGAGATCAGACGAGATCAGGCTTATTCAAGGTGGTGTGGCTGCAGGCGATTGCATTTCTGCTTTCATGACTTTTATGTTTAGGGAGCTGGGGGTGATTCCTCCAAAATTTCCTTTTGTCCACACATTTCAATTGTAAAATGTAATTACAAAAATGTAATGCCTGCAGCACTTGATATTCCCAGGTGGTCTCCCATCCAAGTACTAACCAAGCCCAACATTGCTTAGCTTCTGAGATCAGACGAGATCAGACGAGATCAGGCTTATTCAAGGTGGTGTGGCCGCAGGCGATTGCATTTCTGCTTTCATGACTTTTATGTTTAGTGAGCTGGGGGTGATTCCTCCAAAATTTCCTTTTGTCCTCCACACATTTCAATTGTAAAATGTAATGCCTGCAGCATTTGATATTCCCCGGTGGTCTCCCATCCAAGTACTAACCAAGCCCAACATTGCTTAGCTTCTGAGATCAGACGAGATCAGGCGAGATCATGCTTATTCAAGGTGGTGTGGCCGCAGGCGATTGCATTTCTGCTTTCATGTCTTTTATGTTTAGTGAGCTGGGGGTGAGTCCTCCAAAATTTCCTTTTGTCCTCCACACATTTCAATTGTAAAATGTAATTACAAAAATGTAATGCCTGCAGCACTTGATATTCCCAGGTGGTCTCCCATCCAAGTACTAACCAAGCCCAACATTGCTTAGCTTCTGAGATCAGACGAGATCAGGCTTATTCAAGGTGGTGTGGTCGCAGGAGATTGCATTTCTGCTTTCATGACTTTTATGTTTAGTGAGCTGGGGGTGATTCCTCCGAAATTTCCTTTTGACCTCCACACATTTCAATTGTAAAATGTAATTAAAAAATGTAATGCCTGCAGCACTGGATATTCCCAGGTGGTCTCCCATCCAAGTACTAACCAAGCCCAACATTGCTTAGCTTCTGAGATCAGACGAGATCAGGCTTATTCAAGGTGGTGTGGCCGCAGGCGATTGCATTTCTGCTTTCATGACTTTTATGTTTAGTGAGCTGGGGGTGATTCCTCCAAAATTTCCTTTTGTCCTCCACACATTTCAATTGTAAAATGTAATGCCTGCAGCACTTGATATTCCCAGGTGGTCTCCCATCCAAGTACTAACCAAGCCCAACATTGCTTAGCTTCTGAGATCAGACGAGATCAGGCTTATTCAAGGTGGTGTGGCCGCAGGCGATTGCTTTTCTGCTTTCATGACTTTTATGTTTAGTGAGCTGGGGGTGATTCCTCCAAAATTTCCTTTTGTCCTCCACACATTTCAATTGTAAAATGTAATGCCTGCAGCACTTGATATTCCCAGGTGGTCTCCCATCCAAGTACTAACCAAGCCCAACATTGCTTAGCTTCTGAGATCAGGCTTATTCAAGGTGGTGTGGCCGCAGGCGATTGCATTTCTGCTTTCATGACTTTTATGTTTAGTGAGCTGGGGGTGATTCCTCCAAAATTTCCTTTTGTCCTCCACACATTTCAATTGTAAAATGTAATGCCTGCAGCACTTGATATTCCCAGGTGGTCTCCCATCCAAGTACTAACCAAGCCCAACATTGCTTAGCTTCTGAGATCAGACGAGATCAGGCTTATTCAAGGTGGTGTGGCCGCAGGCGTTTGCATTTCTGCTTTCATGACTTTTATGTTTAGTGAGCTGGGGGTGAGTCCTCCAAAATTTCCTTTTGTCCTCCACACATTTCAATTGTAAAATGTAATTACAAAAATGTAATGCCTGCAGCACTTGATATTCCCAGGTGGTCTCCCATCCAAGTACTAACCAAGCCCAACATTGCTTAGCTTCTGAGATCAGGCTTATTCAAGGTGGTGTGGACGCAGGCGATTGCATTTCTGCTTTCATGACTTTTATGTTTAGTGAGCTGGGGGTGATTCCTCCAAAATTTCCTTTTGTCCTCCACACATTTCAATTGTAAAAGGTAATGCCTGCAGCACTTGATATTCCCAGGTGGTCTCCCATCCAAGTACTAACCAAGCCCAACATTGCTTAGCTTCTGAGATCAGGCTTATTCAAGGTGGTGTGGCCGCAGGCGATTGCATTTCTGCTTTCATGACTTTTATGTTTAGTGAGCTGGGGGTGATTCCTCCAAAATTTCCTTTTGTCCTCCACACATTTCAATTGTAAAATGTAATGCCTGCAGCACTTGAGATTCCCAGGTGGTCTCCCATCCAAGTACTAACCAAGCCCAACATTGCTTAGCTTCTGAGATCAGGCTTATTCAAGGTGGTGTGGCCGCAGGCAATTGCATTTCTGCTTTCATGACTTTTATGTTTAGTGAACTGGGGGTGATTCCTCCATAATTTCCTTTTGGCCTCCACACATTTCAATTGTAAAATGTAATTACAAAAATGTAATGCCTGCAGCACTTGATATTCCCAGGTGGTCTCCCATCCAAGTACTATCCAAGCCCAACATTGCTTAGCTTCTGAGATCAGGCTTATTCAAGGTGGTGTGGCCGCAGGCGATTGCTTTTCTGCTTTCATGACTTTTATGTTTAGTGAGCTGGGGGTGATTCCTCCAAAATTTCCTTTTGTCCTCCACACATTTCAATTGTAAAATGTAATTACAAAAATGTAATGCCTGCAGCACTTGATATTCCCAGGTGGTCTCCCATCCAAGTACTAACCAAGCCCAACATTGCTTAGCTTCTGAGATCAGACGAGATCAGGCTTATTCAAGGTGGTGTGGCCGCAGGAGATTGCATTTCTGCTTTCATGACTTTTATGTTTAGTGAGCTGGGGGTGATTCCTCCAAAATTTCCTTTTGTCCTCCACACATTTCAATTGTAAAATGTAATGCCTGCAGCACTTGATATTCCCAGGTGGTCTCCCATCCAAGTACTAACCAAGCCCAACATTGCTTAGCTTCTGAGATCAGACGAGATCAGGCGAGATCAGGCTTATTCAAGGTGGTGTGGCCGCAGGCGATTGCATTTCTGCTTTCATGACTTTTATGTTTAGTGAGCTGGGGGTGATTCCTCCAAAATTTCCTTTTGTCCTCCACACATTTCAATTGTAAAATGTAATGCCTGCAGCACTTGATATTCCCAGGTGGTCTCCCATCCAAGTACTAACCAAGCCCAACATTGCTTAGCTTCTGAGATCAGACGAAATCAGGCTTATTCAAGGTGGTGTGGCCGCAGGCGATTGCATTTCTGCTTTCATGACTTTTATGTTTAGTGAGCTGGGGGTTATTCCTCCAAAATTTCCTTTTGTCCTCCACACATTTCAATTGTAAAATGTAATTACAAAAATGTAATGCCTGCAGCACTTGATATTCCCAGGTGGTCTCCCATCCAAGTACTAACCAAGCCCAACATTGCTTAGCTTCTGAGATCAGGCTTATTCAAAGTGGTGTGGCCGCAGGAGATTGCATTTCTGCTTTCATGACTTTTATGTTTAGTGAGCTGGGGGTGATTCCTCCAAAATTTCCATTTGTCCTCCACACATTTCAATTGTAAAATGTAATGCCTGCAGCACTTGATATTCCCAGGTGGTCTCCCATCCAAGTACTAACCAAGCCCAACATTGCTTAGCTTCTGAGATCAGACGAGATCAGGCTTATTCAAGGTGGTGTGGCCGCAGGCGATTGCGTTTCTGCTTTCATGACTTTTATGTTTAGTGAGCTGGGGGTGATTCCTCCAAAATTTCCTTTGGTCCTCCACACATTTCAATTGTAAAATGTAATGCCTGCAGCACTTGATATTCCCAGGTGGTCTCCCATCCAAGTACTAACCAAGCCCAACATTGCTTAGCTTCTGAGATCAGACGAGATCAGGCTTATTCAAGGTGGTGTGGCCGCAGGTAATTGCATTTCTGCTTTCATGACTTTTATGTTTAGTGAACTGGGGGTGATTCCTCCATAATTTCCTTTTGGCCTCCACACATTTCAATTGTAAAATGTAATGCCTGCAGCACTTGATATTCCCATGTGGTCTCCCATCCAAGTCCTAACAAAGCCCAACATTGCTTAGCTTCTGAGATCAGACGAGATCAGGCTTATTCAAGGTGGTGTGGCCGCAGGCGATTGCATTTCTGCTTTCATGACTTTTATGTTTAGTGAGCTGGGGTGATTCCTCCAAAATTTCCTTTTGTCCTCCACACATTTCAATTGTAAAATGTAATTACAAAAATGTAATGCCTGCAGCACTTGATATTCCCAGGTGGTCTCCCATCCAAGAACTAACCAAGCCCAACATTGCTTAGCTTCTGAGATCAGACGAGATCAGGCTTATTCAAGGTGGTGTGGCCGCAGGCGATTGCATTTCTGCTTTCATGACTTTTATGTTTAGTGAGCTGGGGGTGAATCCTCCAAAATTTCCTTTTGTCCTCCACACATTTCAATTGTAAAATGTAATTACAAAAATGTAATGCCTGCAGCACTTGATATTCCCAGGTGGTCTCCCATCCAAGTACTAACCAAGCCCAACATTGCTTAGCTTCTGAGATCAGACAAGATCAGGCTTATTCAAGGTGGTGTGGCCGCAGGCGATTGCATTTCTGCTTTCATGACTTTTATGTTTAGTGAGCTGGGGGTGATTCCTCCAAAATTTCCTTTTGTCCTCCACACATTTCAATTGTAAAATGTAATGCCTGCAGCACTTGATATTCCCAGGTGGTCTCCCATCCAAGTACTAACCAAGCCCAACATTGCTTAGCTTCTGAGATCAGGCTTATTCAAGGTGGTGTGGCCGCAGGCGATTGCATTTCTGCTTTCATGACTTTTATGTTTAGTGAGCTGGGGGTGATTCCTCCAAAATTTCCTTTTGTCCTCCACACATTTCAATTGTAAAATGTAATGCCTGCAGCACTTGATATTCCCAGGTGGTCTCCCATCCAAGTACTAACCAAGCCCAACACTGCTTAGCTTCTGAGATCAGACGAGATCAGGCTTATTCAAGGTGGTGTGGCCGCAGGCGATTGCATTTCTGCTTTCATGACTTTTATGTTTAGTGAGCTGTGGGTGATTCCTCCAAAATTTCCTTTTGTCCTCCACACATTTCAATTGTAAAATGTAATTACAAAAATGTAATGCCTGCAGCACTTGATATTCCCAGGTGGTCTCCCATCCAAGTACTAACCAAGCCCAACATTGCTTAGCTTCTGAGATCAGACGAGATCAGGCTTAGTCAAGGTGGTGTGGCCGCAGGCGATTGCATTTCTGCTTTCATGACTTTTATGTTTAGTGAGCTGGGGGTGATTCCTCCAAAATTTCCTTTTGTCCTCCACACATTTCAATTGTAAAATGTAATTACAAAAATGTAATGCCTGCAGCACTTGATATTCCCAGGTGGTCTCCCATCCAAGTAATAACCAAGCCCAACATTGCTTAGCTTCTGAGATCAGACGAGATCAGGCTTATTCAAGGTGGTGTGGCCGCAGGCGATTGCATTTCTGCTTTCATGACTTTTATGTTTAGTGAGCTGGGGGTGATTCCTCCAAAATTTCCTTTTGTCCTCCACACATTTCAATTGTAAAATGTAATGCCTGCAGCACTTGATATTCCCAGGTGGTCTCCCATCCAAGTACTAACCAAGCCCAACATTGCTTAGCTTCTGAGATCAGACGAGATCAGGCTTATTCAAGGTGGTGTGGCCGCAGGCGATTGCATTTCTGCTTTCATGACTTTTATGTTTAGTGAGCTGTGGGTGATTCCTCCAAAATTTCCTTTTGTCCTCCACACATTTCAATTGTAAAATGTAATTACAAAAATGTAATGCCTGCAGCACTTGATATTCCCAGGTGGTCTCCCATCCAAGTACTAACCAAGCCCAACATTGCTTAGCTTCTGAGATCAGACGAGATCAGGCTTATTCAAGGTGGTGTGGCCGCAGGCGATTGCATTTCTGCTTTCATGACTTTTATGTTTAGTGAGCTGGGGGTGATTCCTCCAAAATTTGCTTTTGTCCTCCACACATTTCAATTGTAAAATGTAATTACAAAAATGTAATGCCTGCAGCACTTGATATTCCCAGGTGGTCTCCCATCCAAGTACTAACCAAGCCCAACATTGCTTAGCTTCTGAGATCAGACGAGATCAGGCTTATTCAAGGTGGTGTGGCCGCAGGCGATTGCATTTCTGCTTTCATGACTTTTATGTTTAGTGAGCTGGGGGTGATTCCTCCAAAATTTCCTTTTGTCCTCCACACATTTCAATTGTAAAATGTAATGCCTGCAGCACTTGATATTCCCAGGTGATCTCCCATCCAAGTACTAACCAAGCCCAACATTGCTTAGCTTCTTAGATCAGACGAGATCAGGCTTATTCAAGGTGGTGTGGCCGCAGGCGATTGCATTTCTGCTTTCATGACTTTTATGTTTAGTGAGCTGGGGGTGATTCCTCCAAAATTTCCTTTTGTCCTCCACACATTTCAATTGTAAAATGTAATGCCTGCAGCACTTGATATTCCCAGGTGGTCTCCCATCCAAGTACTAACCAAGCCCAACATTGCTTAGCTTCTGAGATCAGGCTTATTCAAGGTGGTGTGGCCGCAGGCGATTGCATTTCTGCTTTCATGACTTTTATGTTTAGGGAGCTGGGGGTGATTCCTCCAAAATTTCCCTTTGGCCTCCACACATTTCAATTGTAAAATGTAATGCCTGCAGCACTTGATATTCCCAGGTGGTCTCCCATCCAAGTACTAACCAAGCCCAACATTGATTAGCTTCTGAGAACAGGCTTATTCAAGGTGGTGTGGCCGCAGGCGATTGCATTTCTGCTTTCATGACTTTTATGTTTAGTGAGCTGGGGGTGATTCCTCCAAAATCTCCTTTTGTCCTCCACACATTTCAATTGTAAAATGTAATTACAAAAATGTAATGCCTGCAGCACTTGATATTCCCAGGTGGTCTCCCATCCAAGTACTAACCAAGCCCAACACTGCTTAGCTTCTGAGATCAGACGAGATCAGGCTTATTCAAGGTGGTGTGGCCGCAGGCGATTGCATTTCTGCTTTCATGACTTTTATGTTAAGTGAGCTGGGGGTGAGTCCTCCAAAATTTCCTTTTGTCCTCCACACATTTCAATTGTAAAATGTAATTACAAAAATGTAATGCCTGCAGCACTTGATATTCCCAGGTGGTCTCCCATCCAAGTACTAACCAAGCCCAACACTGCTTAGCTTCTGAGATCAGACGAGATCAGGCTTATTCAAGGTGGTGTGGCCGCAGGCGATTGCATTTCTGCTTTCATGACTTTTATGTTAAGTGAGCTGGGGGTGAGTCCTCCAAAATTTCCTTTTGTCCTCCACACATTTCAATTGTAAAATGTAATTACAAAAATGTAATGCCTGCAGCACTTGATATTCCCAGGTGGTCTCCCATCCAAGTACTAACCAAGCCCAACATTGCTTAGCTTCTGAGATCAGACGAGATCAGGCTTATTCAAGGTGGTGTGGCCGCAGGCGATTGCATTTCTGCTTTCATGACTTTTATGTTTAGTGAGCTGGGGGTGAGTCCTCCAAAATTTCCTTTTGTCCTCCACACATTTCAATTGTAAAATGTAATTACAAAAATGTAATGCCTGCAGCACTTGATATTCCCAGGTGGTCTCCCATCCAAGTACTAACCAAGCCCAACATTGCTTAGCTTCTGAGATCAGACTTATTCAAGGTGGTGTGGCCGCAGGCGATTGCATTTCTGCTTTAATGACTTTTATGTTTAGTGAGCTGGGGGTGAGTACTCCAAAATTTCCTTTTGTCCTCCACACATTTCAATTGTAAAATGTAATGCCTGCAGCACTTGATATTCCCAGGTGGTCTCCCATCCAAGTACTAACCAAGCCCAACACTGCTTAGCTTCTGAAATCAGATGAGATCAGGCTTATTCAAGGTGGTGTGGCCGCAGGTGATTGCATTTCTGCTTTCATGACTTTTATATTTAGTGAGCTGGGGGTGAGTCCTCCAAAATTTCCTTTTGTCCTCCACACATTTCAATTGTAAAATGTAATGCCTGCAGCACTTGATATTCCCAGGTGGTCTCAAATCCAAGTACTAACCAAGCCCAACATTGCTTAGCTTCTGAGATCAGACGAGATCAGGCTTATTCAAGGTGGTGTGGCCGCAGGCGATTGCTTTTCTGCTTTCATGACTTTTATGTTTAGTGAGCTGGGGGTGATTCCTCCAAAATTTCCTTTTGTCCTCCACACATTTCAATTGTAAAATGTAATTACAAAAATGTAATGCCTGGAGCACTTGATATTCCCAGGTGGTCTCCCATCCAAGTACTAACCAAGCCCAACATTGCTTAGCTTCTGAGATCAGACAAGATCAGGCTTATTCAAGGTGGTGTGGCCGCAGGCGATTGCATTTCTGCTTTCATGACTTTTATGTTTAGTGAGCTGGGGGTGAGTCCTCCAAAATTTCCTTTTGTCCTCCACACATTTCAATTGTAAAATGTAATGCCTGCAGCACTTGATATTCCCAGGTGGTCACCCATCCAAGTACTAACCAAGCCCAACACTGCTTAGCTTCTGAGATCAGACGAGATCAGGCTTATTCAAGGTGGTGTGGCCGCAGGCGATTGCATTTCTGCTTTCTTGACTTTTATGTTTAGTGAGCTGGGGGTGAGTCCTCCAAAATTTCCTTTTGTCCTCCACACATTTCAATTGTAAAATGTAATGCCTGCAGCACTTGATATTCCCAGGTGGTCTCCCATCCAAGAACTAACCAAGCCCAACATTGCTTAGCTTCTGAGATCAGACGAGATCAGGCTTATTCAAGGTGGTGTGGCCGCAGGCGATTGCATTTCTGCTTTCATGACTTTTATGTTTAGTGAGCTGGGGGTGAGTCCTCCAAAATTTCCTTTTGTCCTCCACACATTTCAATTGTAAAATGTAATTACAAAAATGTAATGCCTGCAGCACTTGATATTCCCAGGTGGTCTCCCATCCAAGTACTAACCAAGCCCACATTGCTTAGCTTCTGAGATCAGACGAGATCAGGCTTATTCAAGGTGGTGTGGCCGCAGGCGATTGCTTTTCTGCTTTCATGACTTTTATGTTTAGTGAGCTGGGGGTGATTCCTCCAAAATTTCCTTTTGTCCTCCACACATTTCAATTGTAAAATGTAATTACAAAAATGTAATGCCTGCAGCACTTGATATTCCCAGGTGGTCTCCCATCCAAGTACTAACCAAGCCCAACACTGCTTAGCTTCTGAGATCAGACGAGATCAGGCTTATTCAAGGTGGTGTGGCCACAGGCGATTGCATTTCTGCTTTCATGACTTTTATGTTTAGTGAGCTGGGGGTGATTCCTCCAAAATTTCCTTTTGTCCTCCACACATTTCAATTGTAAAATATAATGCCTGCAGCACTTGATATTCCCAGGTGGTCTCCCATCCAAGTACTAACCAAGCCCAACCCTGCTTAGCTTCTGAGATCAGGCTTATTCAAGGTGGTGTGGCCGCAGGCGATTGCATTTCTGCTTTCATGACTTTTATGTTTAGTGAGCTGGGGGTGAGTCCTCCAAAATATCCTTTTGTCGTCCACACATTTCAATTGTAAAATGTAATTACAAAAATGTAATGCCTGCAGCACTTGATATTCCCAGGTGGTCTCCCATCCAAGTACTAACCAAGCCCCACACTGCTTAGCTTCTGAGATCAGACGAGATCAGGCTTATTCAAGGTGGTGTGGCCGCAGGCGATTGCATTTCTGCTTTCATGACTTTTATGTTTAGTGAGCTGGGGGTGATTCCTCCAAAATTTCCTTTTGTCCTCCACACATTTCAATTGTAAAATGTAATGCCTGCAGCACTTGATATTCCCAGGTGGTCTCCCATCCAAGTACTAACCAAGCCCAACATTGCTTAGCTTCTGAGATCAGACGAGATCAGGCTTATTCAAGGTGGTGTGGCCGCAGGCGATTGCATTTCTGCTTTCATGACTTTTATGTTTAGTGAGCTGGGGGTGATTCCTCCAAAATTTCCTTTTGTCCTCCACACATTTCAATTGTAAAATGTAATGCCTGCAGCACTTGATATTCCCAGGTGGTCTCCCATCCAAGTACTAACCAAGCCCAACATTGCTTAGCTTCTGAGATCAGACGAGATCAGACGAGATCAGGCTTATTCAAGGTGGTGTGGCCGCAGGCGATTGCATTTCTGCTTTCATGACTTTTATGTTTAGTGAGCTGGGGGTGAGTCCTCCAAAATTTCCTTTTGTCCTCCACACATTTCAATTGTAAAATGTAATGCCTGCAGCACTTGATATTCCCAGGTGGTCTCCCATCCAAGTACTAACCAAGCCCAACATTGCTTAGCTTCTGAGATCAGACGAGATCAGGCTTATTCAAGGTGGTGTGGCCGCAGGCGATTGCATTTCTGCTTTCATGACTTTTATGTTTAGTGAGCTGGGGGTGATTCCTCTAAAATTTCCTTTTGTCCTCCACACATTTCAATTGTAAAATGTAATGCCCGCAGCACTTGATATTCCCAGGTGGTCTCCCATCCAAGTACTAACCAAGCCCAACATTGCTTAGCTTCTGAGATCAGACGAGATCAGGCTTATTCAAGGTGGTGTGGCCGCAGGCGATTGCATTTCTGCTTTCATGACTTTTATGTTTAGTGAGCTGGGGGTGATTCCTCCAAAATTTCCTTTTGTCCTCCACACATTTCAATTGTAAAATGTAATGCCTGCAGCACTTGATATTCCCAGGTGGTCTCCCATCCAAGTACTAACCAAGACCAACATTGCTTAGCTTCTGAGATCAGACGAGATCAGGCTTATTCAAGGTGGTGTGGCCGCAGGCGATTGCATTTCTGCTTTCATGACTTTTATGTTTAGTGAGCTGGGGGTGATTCCTCCAAAATTTCCTTTTGTCCTCCACACATTTCAATTGTAAAATGTAATGCCTGCAGCACTTGATATTCCCAGGTGGTCTCCCATCCAAGTACTAACCAAGCCCAACATTGCTTAGCTTCTGAGATCAGACGAGATCAGGCTTATTCAAGGTGGTGTGGCCGCAGGCGATTGCATTTCTGCTTTCATGACTTTTATGTTTAGTGAGCTGGGGGTGAGTCCTCCAAAATTTCCTTTTGTCGTCCACACATTTCAATTGTAAAATGTAATTACAAAAATGTAATGCCTGCAGCACTTGATATTCCCAGGTGGTCTCCCATCCAAGTACTAACCAAGCCCCACACTGCTTAGCTTCTGAGATCAGACGAGATCAGGCTTATTCAAGGTGGTGTGGCCGCAGGCGATTGCATTTCTGCTTTCATGACTTTTATGTTTAGTGAGCTGGGGGTGATTCCTCCAAAATTTCCTTTTGTCCTCCACACATTTCAATTGTAAAATGTAATGCCTGCAGCACTTGATATTCCCAGGTGGTCTCCCATCCAAGTACTAACCAAGCCCAACATTGCTTAGCTTCTGAGATCAGACGAGATCAGGCTTATTCAAGGTGGTGTGGCCGCAGGCGATTGCATTTCTGCTTTCATGACTTTTATGTTTAGTGAGCTGGGGGTGATTCCTCCAAAATTTCCTTTTGTCCTCCACACATTTCAATTGTAAAATGTAATGCCTGCAGCACTTGATATTCCCAGGTGGTCTCCCATCCAAGTACTAACCAAGCCCAACATTGCTTAGCTTCTGAGATCAGACGAGAACAGGCTTATTCAAGGTGGTGTGGCCGCAGGCGATTGCATTTCTCCTTTCATGACTTTTATGTTTAGTGAGCTGGGGGTGATTCCTCCAAAATTTCCTTTTGTCCTCCACACATTTCAATTGTAAAATGTAATGCCTGCAGCACTTGATATTCCCAGGTGGTCTCCCATCCAAGTACTAACCAAGCCCAACATTGCTTAGCTTCTGAGATCAGACGAGATCAGACGAGATCAGGCTTATTCAAGGTGGTGTGGCCGCAGGCGATTGCATTTCTGCTTTCATGACTTTTATGTTTAGTGAGCTGGGGGTGATTCCTCCAAAATTTCCTTTTGTCCTCCACACATTTCAATTGTAAAATGTAATGCCTGCAGCACTTGATATTCCCAGGTGGTCTCCCATCCAAGTACTAACAAAGCCCAACATTGCTTAGCTTCTGAGATCAGACGAGATCAGGCTTATTCAAGGTGGTGTGGCCGCAGGCGTTTGCGTTTCTGCTTTCATGACTTTTATGTTTAGTGAGCTGGGGGTGATTCCTCTAAAATTTCCTTTTGTCCTCCACACATTTCAATTGTAAAATGTAATGCCCGCAGCACTTGATATTCCCAGGTGGTCTCCCATCCAAGTACTAACCAAGCCCAACATTGCTTAGCTTCTGAGATCAGACGAGATCAGGCTTATTCAAGGTGGTGTGGCCGCAGGCGATTGCATTTCTGCTTTCATGACTTTTATGTTTAGTGAGCTGGGGGTGATTCCTCCAAAATTTCCTTTTGTCCTCCACACATTTCAATTGTAAAATGTAATGCCTGCAGCACTTGATATTCCCAGGTGGTCTCCCATCCAAGTACTAACCAAGCCCAACATTGCTTAGCTTCTGAGATCAGACGAGATCAGGCTTATTCAAGGTGGTGTGGCCGCAGGCGATTGCATTTCTGCTTTCATGACTTTTATGTTTAGTGAGCTGGGGGTGATTCCTCCAAAATTTCCTTTTGTCCTCCACACATTTCAATTGTAAAATGTAATGCCTGCAGCACTTGATATTCCCAGGTGGTCTCCCATCCAAGTACTAACCAAGCCCAACATTGCTTAGCTTCTGAGATCAGACGAGATCAGGCTTATTCAAGGTGGTGTGGCCGCAGGCGATTGCATTTCTGCTTTCATGACTTTTATGTTTAGTGAGCTGGGGGTGATTCCTCCAAAATTTCCTTTTGTCCTCCACACATTTCAATTGTAAAATGTAATGCCTGCAGCACTTGATATTCCCAGGTGGTCTCCCATCCAAGTACTAACCAAGCCCAACATTGCTTAGCTTCTGAGATCAGACGAGATCAGTCTTATTCAAGGTGGTGTGGCCGCAGGCGATTGCATTTCTGCTTTCATGACTTTTATGTTTAGTGAGCTGGGGGTGATTCCTCCAAAATTTCCTTTTGTCCTCCACACATTTCAATTGTAAAATGTAATGCCTGCAGCACTTGATATTCCCAGGTGGTCTCCCATCCAAGTACTAACCAAGCCCAACATTGCTTAGCTTCTGAGATCAGACGAGATCAGGCTTATTCAAGGTGGTGTGGCCGCAGGCGATTGCATTTCTGCTTTCATGACTTTTATGTTTAGTGAGCTGGGGGTGATTCCTCCAAAATTTCCTTTTGTCCTCCACACATTTCAATTGTAAAATGTAATTACAAAAATGTAATGCCTGCAGCACTTGATATTCCCAGGTGGTCTCCCATCCAAGTACTAACCAAGCCCAACATTGCTTAGTTTCTGAGATCAGACGAGATCAGGCTTATTCAAGGTGGTGTGGCCGCAGGCGATTGCATTTCTGCTTTCATGACTTTTATGTTTAGTGAGCTGGGGGTGATTCCTCCAAAATTTCCTTTTGTCCTCCACACATTTCAATTGTAAAATGTAATTACAAAAATGTAATGCCTGCAGCACTTGATATTCCCAGGTGGTCTCCCATCCAAGTACTAACCAAGCCCAACATTGCTTAGCTTCTGAGATCAGACGAGATCAGGCTTATTCAAGGAGGTGTGGCCGCAGGCGATTGCATTTCTGCTTTCATGACTTTTATGTTTAGTGAGCTGGGGGTGATTCCTCCAAAATTTCCTTTTGTCCTCCACACATTTCAATTGTAAAATGTAATTACAAAAATGTAATGCCTGCAGCACTTGATATTCCCAGGTGGTCTCCCATCCAAGTACTAACCAAGCCCAACATTGCTTAGCTTCTGAGACCAGACGAGATCAGGCTTATTCAAGGTGGTGTGGCCGCAGGCGATTGCATTTCTGCTTTCATGACTTTTATGTTTAGTGAGCTGGGGGTGATTCCTCCAAAATTTCCTTTTGTCCTCCACACATTTCAATTGTAAAATGTAATTACAAAAATGTAATGCCTGCAGCACTTGATATTCCCAGGTGGTCTCCCATCCAAGTACTAACCAAGCCCAACATTGCTTAGCTTCTGAGATCAGGCTTATTCAAGGTGGTGTGGCCGCAGGCGATTGCATTTCTGCTTTCATGACTTTTATGTTTAGTGAGCTGGGGGTGATTCCTCCAAAATTTCCTTTTGTCCTCCACACATTTCAATTGTAAAATGTAATGCCTGCAGCACTTGATATTCCCAGGTGGTCTCCCATCCAAGTACTAACCAAGCCCAACATTGCTTAGCTTCTGAGATCAGACGAGATCAGGCTTATTCAAGGTGGTGTGGCCACAGGCGATTGCATTTCTGCTTTCATGACTTTTATGTTTAGTGAGCTGGGGGTGATTCCTCCAAAATTTCCTTTTGTCCTCCACACATTTCAATTGTAAAATGTAATGCCTGCAGCACTTGATATTCCCAGGTGGTCTCCCATCCAAGTACTAACCAAGCCCAACATTGCTTAGCTTCTGAGATCAGACGAGATCAGGCTTATTCAAGGTGGTGTGGCCGCAGGCGATTGCATTTCTGCTTTCATGACTTTTATGTTTAGTGAGCTGGGGTGATTCCTCCAAAATTTCCTTTTGTCCTCCACACATTTCAATTGTAAAATGTAATGCCTGCAGCACTTGATATTCCCAGGTGGTCTCCCATCCAAGTACTAACCAAGCCCAACATTGCTTAGTTTCTGAGATCAGACGAGATCAGGCTTATTCAAGGTGGTGTGGCCGCAGGCGATTGCATTTCTGCTTTCATGACTTTTATGTTTAGTGAGCTGGGGGTGATTCCTCCAAAATTTCCTTTTGTCCTCCACACATTTCAATTGTAAAATGTAATTACAAAAATGTAATGCCTGCAGCACTTGATATTCCCAGGTGGTCTCCCATCCAAGTACTAACCAAGCCCAACATTGCTTAGCTTCTGAGATCAGACGAGATCAGGCTTATTCAAGGTGGTGTGGCCGCAGGCGATTGCATTTCTGCTTTCATGACTTTTATGTTTAGTGAGCTGGGGGTGATTCCTCCAAAATTTCCTTTTGTCCTCCACACATTTCAATTGTAAAATGTAATTACAAAAATGTAATGCCTGCAGCACTTGATATTCCCAGGTGGTCTCCCATCCAAGTACTAACCAAGCCCAACATTGCTTAGCTTCTGAGACCAGACGAGATCAGGCTTATTCAAGGTGGTGTGGCCGCAGGCGATTGCATTTCTGCTTTCATGACTTTTATGTTTAGTGAGCTGGGGGTGATTCCTCCAAAATTTCCTTTTGTCCTCCACACATTTCAATTGTAAAATGTAATTACAAAAATGTAATGCCTGCAGCACTTGATATTCCCAGGTGGTCTCCCATCCAAGTACTAACCAAGCCCAACATTGCTTAGCTTCTGAGATCAGGCTTATTCAAGGTGGTGTGGCCGCAGGCGATTGCATTTCTGCTTTCATGACTTTTATGTTTAGTGAGCTGGGGGTGATTCCTCCAAAATTTCCTTTTGTCCTCCACACATTTCAATTGTAAAATGTAATGCCTGCAGCACTTGATATTCCCAGGTGGTCTCCCATCCAAGTACTAACCAAGCCCAACATTGCTTAGCTTCTGAGATCAGACGAGATCAGGCTTATTCAAGGTGGTGTGGCCGCAGGCGATTGCATTTCTGCTTTCATGACTTTTATGTTTAGTGAGCTGGGGGTGATTCCTCCAAAATTTCCTTTTGTCCTCCACACATTTCAATTGTAAAATGTAATGCCTGCAGCACTTGATATTCCCAGGTGGTCTCCCATCCAAGTACTAACCAAGCCCAACATTGCTTAGCTTCTGAGATCAGACGAGATCAGGCTTATTCAAGGTGGTGTGGCCGCAGGCGATTGCATTTCTGCTTTCATGACTTTTATGTTTAGTGAGCTGGGGGTGATTCCTCCAAAATTTCCTTTTGTCCTCCACACATTTCAATTGTAAAATGTAATTACAAAAATGTAATGCCTGCAGCACTTGATATTCCCAGGTGGTCTCCCATCCAAGTACTAACCAAGCCCAACATTGCTTAGCTTCTGAGATCAGGCTTATTCAAGGTGGTGTGGCCGCAGGCGATTGCATTTCTGCTTTCATGACTTTTATGTTTAGTGAGCTGGGGGTGATTCCTCCAAAATTTCCTTTTGTCCTCCACACATTTCAATTGTAAAATGTAATGCCTGCAGCACTTGATATTCCCAGGTGGTCTCCCTTCAAAGTACTAACCAAGCCCAACATTGCTTAGCTTCTGAGATCAGACGAGATCAGGCTTATTCAAGGTGGTGTGGCCGCAGGCGATTGCATTTCTGCTTTCATGACTTTTATGTTTAGTGAGCTGGGGGTGATTCCTCCAAAATTTCCTTTTGTCCTCCAAACATTTCAATTGTAAAATGTAATTACAAAAATGTAATGCCTGCAGCACTTGATATTCCCAGGTGGTCTCCCATCCAAGTACTAACCAAGCCCAACATTGCTTAGCTTCTGAGATCAGACGAGATCAGGCTTATTCAAGGTGGTGTGGCCGCAGGCGATTGCATTTCTGCTTTCCTGACTTTTATGTTTAGTGAGCTGGGGGTGATTCCTCCAAAATTTCCTTTTGTCCTCCACACATTTCAATTGTAAAATGTAATTACAAAAATGTAATGCCTGCAGCACTTGATATTCCCAGGTGGTCTCCCATCCAAGTACTAACCAAGCCCAACATTGCTTAGCTTCTGAGATCAGGCTTATTCAAGGTGGTGTGGCCGCAGGTGATTGCATTTCTGCTTTCATGACTTTTATGTTTAGTGAGCTGGGGGTGATTCCTCCAAAATTTCCTTTTGTCCTCCACACATTTCAATTGTAAAATGTAATTACAAAAATGTAATGCCTGCAGCACTTGATATTCCCAGGTGGTCTCCCATCCAAGTACTAACCAAACCCAACATTGCTTAGCTTCTGAGATCAGGCTTATTCAAGGTGGTGTGGCCGCAGGCGATTGCATTTCTGCTTTCATGACTTTTATGTTTAGTGAGCTGGGGGTGATTCCTCCAAAATTTCCTTTTGTCCTCCACACATTTCAATTGTAAAATGTAATGCCTGCAGCACTTGATATTCCCAGGTGGTCTCCCATCCAAGTACTAACCAAGCCCAACATTGCTTAGCTTCTGAGATCAGGCTTATTCAAGGTGGTGTGACCGCAGGCGATTGCATTTCTGCTTTCATGACTTTTATGTTTAGTGAGCTGGGGGTGAGTCCTCCAAAATTTCCTTTTGTCCTCCACACATTTCAATTGTAAAATGTAATTACAAAAATGTAATGCCTGCAGCACTTGATATTCCGAGGTGGTCTCCCATCCAAGTACTAACCAAGCCCAACATTGCTTAGCTTCTGAGATCAGACTTATTCAAGGTGGTGTGGCCGCAGGCGATTGCATTTCTGCTTTCATGACTTTTATGTTTAGTGAGCTAGGGGTGATTCCTCCAAAATTTCCTTTTGTCCTCCACACATTTCAATTGTAAAATGTAATGCCTGCAGCACTTGATATTCCCAGGTGGTCTCCCATCCAAGTACTAACCAAGCCCAACATTGCTTAGCTTCTGAGATCAGGCTTATTCAAGATGGTGTGGCCGCAGGCGATTGCATTTCTGCTTTCATGACTTTTATGTTTAGTGAGCTGGGGGTGATTCCTCTAAAATTTCCTTTTGTCCTCCACACATTTCAATTGTAAAATGTAATGCCTGCAGCACTTGATATTCCCAGGTGGTCTCCCATCCAAGTACTAACCAAGCCCAACATTGCTTAGCTTCTGAGATCAGGCTTATTCAAGGTGGTGTGGCCGCAGGCGGTTGCATTTCTGCTTTCATGACTTTTATGTTTAGTGAGCTGGGGGTGATTCCTCCAAAATTTCCTTTTGTCCTCCACACATTTCAATTGTAAAATGTAATGCCTGCAGCACTTGATATTCCCAGGTGGTCTCCCTTCCAAGTACTAACCAAGCCCAACATTGCTTAGCTTCTGAGATCAGACGAGATCAGGCTTATTCAAGGTGGTGTGGCCGCAGGCGATTGCATTTCTGATTTCATGACTTTTATGTTTAGTGAGCTGGGGGTGATTCCTCCAAAATTTCCTTTTGTCCTCCACACATTTCAATTGTAAAATGTAATGCCTGCAGCACTTGATATTCCCAGGTGGTCTCCCATCCAAGTACTAACCAAGCCCAACATTGCTTAGCTTCTGAGATCAGACGAGATCAGGCGAGATCAGGCTTATTCAAGGTGGTGTGGCCGCAGGCGATTGCATTTCTGCTTTCATGACTTTTATGTTTAGTGAGCTGGGGGTGAATCCTCCAAAATTTCCTTTTGTCCTCCACACATTTCAATTGTAAAATGTAATGCCTGCAGCACTTGATATTCCCAGGTGGTCTCCCATCCAAGTACTAACCAAGCCCAACATTGCTTAGCTTCTGAGATCAGACGAGATCAGGCTTATTCAAGGTGGTGTGGCCGCAGGCGATTGCATTTCTGCTTTCATGACTTTTATGTTTAGTGAGCTGGGGGTGATTCCTCCAAAATTTCCTTTTGTCCTCCACACATTTCAATTGTAAAATGTAATGCCTGCAGCACTTGATATTCCCAGGTGGTCTCCCATCCAAGTACTAACCAAGCCCAACATTGCTTAGCTTCTGAGATCAGACGAGATCAGGCTTATTCAAGGTGGTGTGGCCGCAGGCGATTGCATTTCTGCTTTCATGACTTTTATGTTTAGGGAGCTGGGGGTGATTCCTCCAAAATTTCCTTTTGTCCTCCACACATTTCAATTGTAAAATGTAATTACAAAAATGTAATGCCTGCAGCACTTGATATTCCCAGGTGGTCTCCCATCCAAGTACTAACCAAGCCCAACATTGCTTAGCTTCTGAGATCAGACGAGATCAGGCTTATTCAAGGTGGTGTGGCCGCAGGCGATTGCATTTCTGCTTTCATGACTTTTATGTTTAGTGAGCTGGGGGTGATTCCTCCAAAATTTCCTTTTGTCCTCCACACATTTCAATTGTAAAATGTAATGCCTGCAGCACTTGATATTCCCAGGTGGTCTCCCATCCAAGTACTAACCAAGCCCAACATTGCTTAGCTTCTGAGATCAGATGAGATCAGGCTTATTCAAGGTGGGGTGGCCGCAGGCGATTGCATTTCTGCTTTCATGACTTTTATGTTTAGTGAGCTGGGGGTGATTCCTCCAAAATTTCCTTTTGTCCTCCACACATTTCAATTGTAAAATGTAATGCCTGCAGCACTTGATATTCCCAGGTGGTCTCCCATCCAAGTACTAACCAAGCCCAACATTGATTAGCTTCTGAGATCAGACGAGATCAGGCTTATTCAAGGAGGTGTGGCCGCAGGCGATTGCTTTGCTGCTTTCATGACTTTTATGTTTAGTGAGCTGGGGGTGATTCCTCCAAATTTTCCTTTTGTCCACACATTTCAATTGTAAAATGTAATTACAAAAATGTAATGCCTGCAGCACTTGATATTCCCAGGTGGTCTCCTATCCAAGTACTAACCAAGCCCAACATTGCTTAGCTTCTGAGATCAACCGAGATCAGTCTTATTCAAGGTGGTGTGGCCACAGGCGATTGTATTTCTGCTTTCATGACTTTTATGTTTAGTGAGCTGGGGGTGATTCCTCCAAAATTTCCTTTTGTCCACACATTTCAATTGTAAAATGTAATGTTCCACACATTTCAATTGTAAAATGTAATTACAAAAAATGTAATGCCTGCAGCACTTGATATTCCCAGGTGGTCTCCCATCCAAGTACTAACCAAGCCCAACATTGCTTAGCTTCTGAGATCAGACTTATTCAAGGTGGTGTGGCCGCAGGCGATTGCATTTTGTGCTTTCATGACTTTTATGTTTAGTGAGCTGGGGGTGATTCCTCCAAAATTTTCCTTTTGTCCTCCACACATTTCAATTGTAAAATGTAATTACAAAAATGTAATGCCTGCAGCACTTGATATTCCCAGGTGATCTCCCATCCAAATACTAACCAAGCACAACATTGCTTAGCTTCTGAGATCAGACGAGATCAGGCTTATTCAAGGTGGTGTGGCCGCAGGTGACTGCATTTTCTGCTTTTCATGACTTTTATGTTTAGTGAGCTGGGGGTGATTCCTCCAAAATTTTCCTTTTGTCCCTCCACACATTTCAATTGTAAAATGTAATGCCTGCAGCACTTGATATTCCCAGGTGGTCTCCCATCCAAGTACTAACCAAGCCCAACATTGCTTAGCTTCTGAGATCAGACGAGATCAGGCTTATTCAAGGTGGGTGTGGCCGCAGGCGATTGCCCTTTCTGCTTTCATGACTTTTATGTTTAGTGAGCTGGGGGTGATTCCTCCAAAATTTCCTTTTGTCCTCCACACATTTCAATTGTAAAAATGTAATTACAAAAAATGTAATGCCTGCAGCACTTGATATTCCCAGGTGGTCTCCCATCCAAGTACTAACCAAGCCCAACATTGCTTAGCTTCTGAGATCAGACGAGATCAGGCTTATTCCAAGGTGGTGTGGCCCGCAGGCGATTGCATTTCTGCTTTCATGACTTTTATGTTTTAGTGAGCTGGGGGGTGATTTCCTCCAAAATTTCCTTTTGTCCTCCACACATTTCAATTGTAAAATGTAATGCCTGCAGCACTTGATATTCCCAGGTGGTCTCCCATCCAAGTACTAACCAAGCCCAACATTGCTTAGCTTCTGAGATCAGGCGAGCTCAGGCTTATTCAAGGTGGGTGTGGCCGCAGGTGACTGCATTTCTGCTTTCATGACTTTTATGTTTAGTGAGCTGGGGGTGATTTCCTCCAAAATTTCCTTTTGTCCCTCCACCACATTTTCAATTGTAAAAATGTAATGCCTGCAGCACTTGATATTCCCAGGTGGGTCTCCCATCCAAGTACTAACCAAGCCCAACACTGCTTAGCTTCTGAGATCAGACGAGATCAGGCTTATTCAAGGTGGTGTGGCCCGCCGGCGACTGCATTTCTGCTTTCATGACTTTTATGTTTAGTGAGCTGGGGGTGATTCCTCCAAAATTTCCTTTTGTCCTCCACACATTTTCAATTGTAAAAATGTAATGCCCTGCAGCACTTGATATTCCCAGGTGGTCTCCCCATCCAAGTACTAACCAAGCCCAACATTGCTTTAGCTTCTGAGATCAGGCCTTATTCAAGGTGGTGTGGCCGCAGGCGATTTGCATTTCTGCTTTCATGACTTTTTATGTTTTAGTGAGCTGGGGGGTGATTCCTCCAAAAATTTCCTTTTTGTCCTCCACACATTTTCAATTGTAAAATGTAATTACAAAAATGTAATGCCTGCAGCACTTGATATTCCCAGGTGGTCCTCCCATCCAAAGTACTAAACCAAGCCCAACATTGCTTAGCTTCTGAGATCAGGCGAGAATCAGGCGAGATCAGGCTTATTCAAGGTGGTGTGGCCCGCAGGCGATTGCATTTCTGCTTTCATGACTTTTATGTTTTAGTGAGCTGGGGGTGATTCCTCCAAAACTTCCTTTTTGTCCTCCACACATTTCAATTGTAAAAATGTAATGCCTGCAGCACTTTGATATTCCCAGGTGGTCTCCCATCCAAGTACTAACCAAAGCCCAACATTGCTTAGCTTCTGAGATCAGACGAGATCAGGCGAGATCAGGCTTATTCAAGGTGGTGTGGCCGCAGGCGATTGCATTTTCTGCTTTCATGACTTTTATGTTTAGTGAGCTGGGGGTGATTCCTCCAAAAATTTCCCTTTTGTCCTCCACACATTTTCAATTGTAAAAATGTAATGCCTGCAGCACTTGATATTCCCAGGTGGGTCTTCCATCCAAGTACTAACCAAGCCCAACATTGCTTAGCTTCTGAGATCAGACGAGATCAGGCGAGATCAGGCTTATTCAAGGTGGTGTGGCCGCAGGCGATTGCATTTCTGCTTTTCATGACTTTTATGTTTTAGTGAGCTGGGGGTGATTCCTCCAAAATTTTCCTTTTGTCCTCCACACATTTCAATTGTAAAATGTAATGCCTGCAGCACTTGATATTCCCAGGTGGTCTCCCCATCCAAGTACTAACCAAGCCCAACATTGCTTAGCTTCTGAGATCAGGCGAGAATCAGGCTTATTCAAGGTGGTGTGGCCGCAGGCGATTGCATTTTCTGCTTTCATGACTTTTTTATGTTTAGTGAGCTGGGGGGTGATTCCTCCAAAATTTCCTTTTGTCCCTCCACACATTTCAATTGTAAAATGTAATGCCTGCAGCACTTGATATTCCCAGGTGGTCCTCCCATCCAAGTACTAATCAAGCCCAACATTGCTTAGCTTCTGAGATCAGACGAGATCAGGCTTATTCAAGGTGGTGTGGCCGCAGGCGATTTGCATTTCTGCTTTCATGACTTTTTATGTTTAGTGAGCTGGGGGTGATTTCCTCCAAAATTTCCTTTTTGTCCTCCACACATTTCAATTGTAAAATGTAATGCCTGCAGCACTTGATATTCCCAGGTGGTCTCCCATCCAAGTACTAATCAAGCCCAACATTGCTTAGCTTCTGAGATCAGACGAGGGTCAGGCTTATTCAAGGTGGTGTGGCCGCAGGCGATTGCATTTCTGCTTTCATGACTTTTTATGTTTAGTGAGCTGGGGGGTGATTCCTCCAAAATTTCCTTTTGTCCTCCACACATTTCAATTGTAAAATGTAATTACAAAATGTTAATGCCTGCAGCACTTGATATTCCCAGGTGGACTCCCATCCAAGTACTAACCAAGCCCAAACATTGCTTAGCTTCTGAGATCAGACGAGATCAGATCAGGCTTATTCAAGGTGGTGTGGGCCGCAGGCGATTGCATTTCTGCTTTTCATGACTTTTATGTTTAGTGAGCTGGGGGTGAATCCTCCAAAATTTCCTTTTGTCCTCCACACATTTCAATTGTAAAATGTAATGCCTGCAGCACTTGATATTCCCAGGTGGTCTCCCATCCAAGTACTAACCAAGCCCAAACATTGCTTAGCTTCTGAGATGAGACGAGAGCAGGCTTATTCAAGGTGGTGTGGCCGCAGGCGATTGCATTTCTGCTTTCATGACTTTTATGTTTAGTGAGCTGGGGGTGATTCCTCCAAAATTTCCTTTTGTCCTCCACACATTTCAATTGTAAAAATGTAATGCCTGCAGCACTTGATATTCCCAGGGTGGGTCTCCCATCCAAGTACTAACCAAGCCCAAGATTGCTTAGCTTCTGAGATCAGACAAGATCAGGCTTATTCAAGGTGGTGTGGGCCGCAGGCGATTGCATTTTCTGCTTTCATGACTTTTATGTTTAGTGAGCTGGGGGGTGATTCCTCCAAAAATTTCCTTTTGTTCCTCCACACATTTCAATTGTAAAATGTAATTACAAAAATGTAATGCCTGCAGCACTTGATATTCCCAGGTGGTCTCCCATCCAAGTACTAAACCAAGCCCAACATTGCTTAGCTTCTGAGATCAGACGAGATCAGGCTTATTCAAGGTGGTTGTGGGCCGCAGGCGATTGCATTTCTGCTTTCATGACTTTTATGTTTAGGGAGCTGGGGGTGATTTCCTCCAAAATTTCCTTTTGTCCTCCACACATTTTCAATTGTAAAATGTAAATGCCCTGCAGCATTTGATATTCCCAGGTGGTCTCCCCATCCAAGTACTAAACCAAGCCCAACATTGCTTAGCTTCTGAGATCAGACGAGATCAGGCTTATTCAAGGTGGTGTGGCCGCAGGCGATTGCATTTCTGCTTTCATGACTTTTATGTTTAGTGAGCTGGGGGGTGATTCCTCCAAAAATTTTCCTTTTGTCCTCCACACATTTCAATTGTAAAATGTAATTACAAAAAATGTAATGCCTGCAGCACTTGATATTCCCAGGTGGTCTCCCATTCAAGTACTAACCAAGCCCAACATTGCTTAGCTTCTGAGATCAGGCGAGATCAGGCTTATTCAAGGTGGTGTGGCCGCAGGCGATTGCATTTCTGCTTTCATGACTTTTTATGTTTAGTGAGCTGGGGGTGATTCCTCCAAAAACTTCCTTTTGTCCTCCACACATTTCAATTGTAAAAATGTAATTACAAAAATGTAATGCCTGCAGCACTTGATATTCCCAGGTGGTCTCCCATCCAAGTAACTAACCAAGCCCAACATTGCTTAGCTTCTGAGATCAGGCTTATTCAAGGTGGTGTGGCCGCAGGCGATTGCATTTCTGCTTTCATGACTTTTATGTTTAGTGAGCTGGGGGTGATTCCTCTAAAATTTCCTTTTGTCCTCCACACATTTCAATTGTAAAATGTAATTACAAAAATGTAATGCCTGCAGCACTTGATATTCCCAGGTGGTTTCCCATCCAAGTACTAACCAAGCCCAACATTGC
>NW_026708751.1:0-36535 GCF_902713425.1 Acipenser ruthenus
CCCCCGGGGACCTGCACGCGGGAGCCCTGGCCCGCGCCCGGGGGGCGACAGCGATTGAATGAATTCATTCAATGCAACGCCCCCCCCCCGGGTGCACGAGTGTTATGAAGCCGGGCTATCGTTCCCCGAGCTCGGCTGAACACTTGCGGCGTCCCCCGGGGGACCTGCACGGCGGTTAGCCCTGGTCCCGCGTCCCGTTGTGAACAGCGATGAATGAATTCATTCAATGCACGCCCCCCCCCCGGGTGCACGAGTGTTATGGGTCCCGGCTGGAGATCCGCGAGCTCGGCTGAACACCTGCGCAAGCGCCGCTGCGGAGACCCGTTAGAAGCAGCCCCGAAGGCCAGCGAAAATAGCCGAGAGTTAAGCCCCTCCCCGCCGTGGCTTCGTCAGCCACTCGCCGCTTCAAGAGGGACGGGCCTCTGGTCATGTCATGTCATAAATCACATGACCAGAGGCCCGCCCATCCTGACGTTGCGGAAGTTTGCCGAAGACACAGCGGGGAGAGGCTTAACTCTCGGCTATTTTCGGACCCGGCGAGAAGGCAGCAGGACGCTCTATTCACGGCTCACTCCCCGCGGTCCCCTCTGACCGATCGGAGCCGGTTTAGCGCTCCAGGCAGTCGGATACTTTAGCGCCTCAGCAGCGGGGGCGACGACCTCTAACATTCCCCGGGGAGCTGCCCGAGTGTAAGGCCGGGACCCCCGTCTGCTGGGGGAAAAAAATACCTGCACGTCCCCCCCCGTGTGCACGGGTGTTATGAGCTCGGGCTGAACACTTGCTCGTCCCCCCCGCCCCCGGGAGCTGCACGGCGGAACAGCGATGAATGAATTCATTAATGCACTTTCCCCCCGGGTGCACGAGTGTTATGGGTCCCGGCTGGAGATCCGCGAGCTCGGCTGAACACTTGCGGCGTCCCCCGGGGGACCTGCACGGCGGTTAGCCCTGGTCCCGCGTCCCGGGTCTACAGCGATGAATGAATTCATTCAATGCACGCCCCCCCCCGGGTGCACGAGTGTTATGGGTCCCGGCTGGAGATCCGCGAGCTCGGGCTGAACACTTGCTCGTCCCTGCAGTGTTTTTAGAAGAATTCCCGCAGAAATCGGATTTTTTTGAGCAATTCAAATAAGAGTAACAGCATTTGCATCCCGGTGTCATAAATATTTTCCACCAGTAGATGGCAGCAGCCCCTAGAATTGGAGTCGGCAACCATTCAAATACTTGAAAAAGTACATTTTAATGAGTTTTTAAGCCAATTTTGGCAGGCTCTCAAAGAATCAGCGAATGTGGTAGGGGGCTGAAAATTGCTACAGAGTACCTGTAGGACATGCAGATAAGTGGTGGAAAAGCACAGGTTGCTGGGCCTTTCGGTTCCGACGCTGCCCCTGTCCTTAAATGCCACTTCTAAGTGCACTGCAGGCCCCTTGAAAAAGTACATTTGGAAGGATTTTGAAGCGATGCAAGCAGGTAGAAACACCATTCCAAGGGCTGTAGTATCAGACTAACAGCCTGTAACTGAGCCCAGGGTTTTTAGAGCGATTCCTACAAAATTCAGCTTTTTTCCCATTCAACTAAGGCGACCGCTGCTTTAAGCCTATGGGTCATTGTAACAATTTTGGCAGGCTCTCAAAGAATCAGCGAATGTGGTAGGTGGCTGAAAATTGCTACAGAGTACCTGTAGGACATGCAGATAAGTGGTGGAAAAGCACAGGTTGCTGGGCCTTTCGGTTCCGACGCTGCCCCTGTCCTTAAATGCCACTTCTAAGTGCACTGCAGGCCCCTTGAAAAAGTACATTTGGAAGGATTTTGAAGCGATGCAAGCAGGTAGAAAACACCATTCCAAGGGCTGTAGTATCAGACTAACAGCCTGTAACTGAGCCCAGGGTTTTTAGAGCGATTCCTACAAAATTCAGCTTTTTTCCGTTTCTGTTTTTTACGTTTTCTGGTGAAAACGCCTATACGTTTCAATGGGAATCACATTAAAATTAATATTTCAATAACCCCTGGAGCTACCACCTCATACGAGGTATCGTTGGATAGGTATGATTGCAAGCTACAAACAACACCGCACTCGAGTTTTTATTCGACTGCTACACTAAATAACGACCTTAAATAGGTTTCGTTTACATTTGGCGAAAAAACGTCCCGTTCAGGTTTTTTTTTTTTTTTTTTTTTTTTTTAATATTTAATAACCACAGGTGGTATCAATTGAATCAAGGTATGCCTGTAAAGGTATTACTGCGAGCTACAAAACAAGACCTTTAGCACGGGAAACGAGTGTGACCCTAACCCTAACCCTGAGTCACACTAGTTTTGATGGGCCACAGATGGAGCTGCGTGCCTGCAACGGAGAGTGGGAGAGCTGGAGAGTGGGAGAGCTGGAGAGTGGGAGAGCTTGGGAGTGGAACGGCACTTGCATCCCAGTCGGATGCTGGGCTTTGGGACGCTCCATCCTTTTCACCGGCCATGGATGCGGCCAGGGCAGGGGGGATGGATGCCTGGGACACAAGCCCAGTGCGGGGAGCTGCACGGCGGTTCGCCGGTGCCCCGCGTCCCAGGTGAACAGCGATTAATGAATTAATTAAATGCACGTCCCCCCCGGGTGCACGAGTGTTCTGAGGCCGGGTTGCAGTTCCGCGAGCTCGGGCGTGGGACGGCACTTGCATCCCAGTCGGATGCTGGGCTTTGGGACGCTCCATCCTTTTCACCGGCCATGGATGCGGCCAGGGCAGGGGGATGGATGCCTGGGGACACAAGCCCAGTGCGGGGAGCTGCACGGCGGTTCGCCGGTGCCCGCGTCCCAGGTGAACAGCGATTAATGAATTAATTAAATGCACGTCCCCCCGGGTGCACGAGTGTTCTGAGGCCGGGTTGCAGTTCCGCGAGCTCGGGCGTGGGACGGCACTTGCATCCCAGTCGGATGCTGGGCTTTGGGACGCTCCATCCTTTTCACCGGCCATGGATGCGGCCAGGGCAGGGGGATGGATGCCTGGGACACAAGCCCAGTGCGGGGAGCTGCACGGCGGTTCGCCGGTGCCCCGCGTCCCAGTGAACAGCGATTAATGAATTAATTAAATGCACGTCCCCCCCGGGTGCACGAGTGTTCTGAGGCCGGGTTGCAGTTCCGCGAGCTCGGGCGTGGGACGGCACTTGCATCCCAGTCGGATGCTGGGCTTTGGGACGCTCCATCCTTTTCACCGGCCATGGATGCGGCCAGGGCAGGGGGATGGATGCCTGGGACACAAGCCCAGTGCGGGGAGCTGCACGGCGGTTCGCCGGTGCCCCCGCGTCCCAGGTGAACAGCGATTAATGAATTAATTAAATGCACGTCCCCCCCGGGTGCACGAGTGTTCTGAGGCCGGGTTGCAGTTCCGCGAGCTCGGGCGTGGGACGGCACTTGCATCCCAGTCGGATGCTGGGCTTTGGGACGCTCCATCCTTTTCACCGGCCATGGATGCGGCCAGGGCAGGGGGATGGATGCCTGGGACACAAGCCCAGTGCGGGGACCTGCACTGCGGTTAGCCCTGGTCCCGCGTCCCGGGTCTACAGCGATGAATGAATTCATTCAATGCACGCCCCCCCCCCGGGTGCACGAGTGTTATGAAGCCGGGCTATCGTTCCCCGAGCTCGGCTGAACACTTGCGGCGTCCCCCGGGGGACCTGCACGGCGGTTAGCCCTGGTCCCGCGTCCCGGGTCTACAGCGATGAATGAATTCATTCAATGCACTTTCCCCCCCGGGTGCACGAGTGTTATGAAGCCGGGCTATCGTTCCCCGAGCTCGGCTGAACACTTGCGGCGTCCCCCGGGGGACCTGCACGGCGGTTAGCCCTGGTCCCGCGTCCCGGGTCTACAGCGATGAATGAATTCATTCAATGCACGCCCCCCCCCCCGGGTGCACGAGTGTTATGAAGCCGGGCTATCGTTCCCCGAGCTCGGCTGAACACTTGCGGCGTCCCCCGGGGGACCTGCACGGCGGTTAGCCCTGGTCCCGCGTCCCGTGTGAACAGCGATGAATGAATTCATTCAATGCACGCCCCCCCCCCGGGTGCACGAGTGTTATGGGTCCCGGCTGGAGATCCGCGAGCTCGGCTGAACACCTGCGCAAGCGCCGCTGCGGAGACCCGTTAGAAGCAGCCCCGAAGGCCAGCGAAAATAGCCGAGAGTTAAGCCCCTCCCCGCCGTGGCTTCGTCAGCCACTCGCCGCTTCAAGAGGGACGGGCCTCTGGTCATGTCATGTCATAAATCACATGACCAGAGGCCCGCCCATCCTGACGTTGCGGAAGTTTGCCGAAGACACAGCGGGGAGAGGCTTAACTCTCGGCTATTTTCGGACCCGGCGAGAAGGCAGCAGGACGCTCTATTCACGGCTCACTCCCCGCGGTCCCCTCTGACCGATCGGAGCCGGTTTAGCGCTCCAGGCAGTCGGATACTTTAGCGCCTCAGCAGCGGGGGCGACGACCTCTAACATTCCCCGGGGAGCTGCCCGAGTGTAAGGCCGGGACCCCCGTCTGCTGGGGGAAAAAAATACCTGCACGTCCCCCCCCGTGTGCACGGGTGTTATGAGCTCGGGCTGAACACTTGCTCGTCCCCCCCGCCCCCGGGGAGCTGCACGGCGGAACAGCGATGAATGAATTCATTAAATGCACTTTCCCCCCGGGTGCACGAGTGTTATGGGTCCCGGCTGGAGATCCGCGAGCTCGGCTGAACACTTGCGGCGTCCCCCGGGGGGACCTGCACGGCGGTTAGCCCTGGTCCCCGCGTCCCGGGTCTACAGCGATGAATGAATTCATTCAATGCACGCCCCCCCCCCCCGGGTGCACGAGTGTTATGAAGCCGGGCTATCGTTCCCCGAGCTCGGCTGAAACACTTGCGGCGGTTAGCCCTGGTCCCGCGTCCCGGGGTCTACAGCGATGAATGAATTCATTCAATGCACGCCCCCCCCCCGGGTGCACGACTGTTATGAAGCCGGGCTATCGTTCCCCGAGCTCGGCTGAACACTTGCGGCGTCCCCCGGGGGGACCTGCACGGCGGTTAGCCCTGGTCCCGCGTCCCGTGTGAACAGCGATGAATGAATTCATTCAATGCACGCCCCCCCCCCGGGTGCACGAGTGTTATGGGTCCCGGCTGGAGATCCGCGAGCTCGGCTGAACACCTGCGCAAGCGCCGCTGCGGAGACCCGTTAGAAGCAGCCCCGAAGGCCAGCGAAAATAGCCGAGAGTTAAGCCCCTCCCCGCCGTGGCTTCGTCAGCCACTCGCCGCTTCAAGAGGGACGGGCCTCTGGTCATGTCATGTCATAAATCACATGACCAGAGGCCCGCCCATCCTGACGTTGCGGAAGTTTGCCGAAGACACAGCGGGGAGAGGCTTAACTCTCGGCTATTTTCGGACCCGGCGAGAAGGCAGCAGGACGCTCTATTCACGGCTCACTCCCCGCGGTCCCCTCTGACCGATCGGAGCCGGTTTAGCGCTCCAGGCAGTCGGATACTTTAGCGCCTCAGCAGCGGGGGCGACGACCTCTAACATTCCCCGGGGAGCTGCCCGAGTGTAAGGCCGGGACCCCCGTCTGCTGGGGGAAAAAAATACCTGCACGTCCCCCCCCGTGTGCACGGGTGTTATGAGCTCGGGCTGAACACTTGCTCGTCCCCCCCGCCCCCGGGGAGCTGCACGGCGGAACAGCGATGAATGAATTCATTAAATGCACTTTCCCCCCGGGTGCACGAGTGTTATGGGTCCCGGCTGGAGATCCGCGAGCTCGGCTGAACACTTGCGGCGTCCCCCGGGGGACCTGCACGGCGGTTAGCCCTGGTCCCGCGTCCCGGGTCTACAGCGATGAATGAATTCATTCAATGCACGCCCCCCCCCCGGGTGCACGAGTGTTTATGAAGCCGGGCTATCGTTCCCCGAGCTCGGCTGAACACTTGCGGCGTCCCCCGGGGGACCTGCACGGCGGTTAGCCCTGGTCCCGCGTCCCGGGTCTACAGCGATGAATGAATTCATTCAATGCACTTTCCCCCCCGGGTGCACGAGTGTTATGAAGCCGGGCTATCGTTCCCCGAGCTCGGCTGAACACTTGCGGCGTCCCCCGGGGGACCTGCACGGCGGTTAGCCCTGGTCCCGCGTCCCGGGTCTACAGCGATGAATGAATTCATTCAATGCACGCCCCCCCCCCGGGTGCACGAGTGTTATGAAGCCGGGCTATCGTTCCCCGAGCTCGGCTGAACACTTGCGGCGTCCCCCGGGGGACCTGCACGGCGGTTAGCCCTGGTCCCGCGTCCCGGGTCTACAGCGATGAATGAATTCATTCAATGCACTTTCCCCCCCGGGTGCACGAGTGTTATGAAGCCGGGCTATCGTTCCCCGAGCTCGGCTGAACACTTGCGGCGTCCCCCGGGGGACCTGCACGGCGGTTAGCCCTGGTCCCGCGTCCCGGGTCTACAGCGATGAATGAATTCATTCAATGCACGCCCCCCCCCCGGGTGCACGAGTGTTATGAAGCCGGGCTATCGTTCCCCGAGCTCGGCTGAACACTTGCGGCGTCCCCCGGGGGACCTGCACGGCGGTTAGCCCTGGTCCCCCGCGTCCCGTGTGAACAGCGATGAATGAATTCATTCAATGCACGCCCCCCCCCCGGGTGCACGAGTGTTATGGGTCCCGGCTGGAGATCCGCGAGCTCGGCTGAACACCTGCGCAAGCGCCGCTGCGGAGACCCGTTAGAAGCAGCCCCGAAGGCCAGCGAAAATAGCCGAGAGTTAAGCCCCTCCCCGCCGTGGCTTCGTCAGCCACTCGCCGCTTCAAGAGGGACGGGCCTCTGGTCATGTCATGTCATAAATCACATGACCAGAGGCCCGCCCATCCTGACGTTGCGGAAGTTTGCCGAAGACACAGCGGGGAGAGGCTTAACTCTCGGCTATTTTCGGACCCGGCGAGAAGGCAGCAGGACGCTCTATTCACGGCTCACTCCCCGCGGTCCCCTCTGACCGATCGGAGCCGGTTTAGCGCTCCAGGCAGTCGGATACTTTAGCGCCTCAGCAGCGGGGGCGACGACCTCTAACATTCCCCGGGGAGCTGCCCGAGTGTAAGGCCGGGACCCCCGTCTGCTGGGGGAAAAAAATACCTGCACGTCCCCCCCCCGTGTGCACGGGTGTTATGAGCTCGGGCTGAACACTTGCTCGTCCCCCCCGCCCCCGGGGAGCTGCACGGCGGAACAGCGATGAATGAATTCATTAAATGCACTTTCCCCCCGGGTGCACGAGTGTTATGGGTCCCGGCTGGAGATCCGCGAGCTCGGCTGAACACTTGCGGCGTCCCCCGGGGGACCTGCACGGCGGTTAGCCCTGGTCCCGCGTCCCGGGTCTACAGCGATGAATGAATTCATTCAATGCACGCCCCCCCCCCGGGTGCACGAGTGTTATGAAGCCGGGCTATCGTTCCCCGAGCTCGGCTGAACACTTGCGGCGTCCCCCGGGGGACCTGCACGGCGGTTAGCCCTGGTCCCGCGTCCCGGGTCTACAGCGATGAATGAATTCATTCAATGCACTTTCCCCCCGGGTGCACGAGTGTTATGAAGCCGGGCTATCGTTCCCCGAGCTCGGCTGAACACTTGCGGCGTCCCCGGGGGACCTGCACGGCGGTTAGCCCTGGTCCCGCGTCCGGGTCTACAGCGATGAATGAATTCATTCAATGCACGCCCCCCCCCCCGGGTGCACGAGTGTTATGAAGCCGGGCTATCGTTCCCCGAGCTCGGCTGAACACTTGCGGCGTCCCCCGGGGGACCTGCACGGCGGTTAGCCCTGGTCCCGCGTCCCGGGTCTACAGCGATGAATGAATTCATTCAATGCACTTTCCCCCCCGGGTGCACGAGTGTTATGAAAGCCGGGCTATCGTTCCCCGAGCTCGGCTGAACACTTGCGGCGTCCCCCGGGGGACCTGCACGGCGGTTAGCCCTGGTCCCGCGTCCCGGGTCTACAGCGATGAATGAATTCATTCAATGCACGCCCCCCCCCCCGGGTGCACGAGTGTTATGAAGCCGGGCTATCGTTCCCGAGCTCGGCTGAACACTTGCGGCGTCCCCCGGGGGACCTGCACGGCGGTTAGCCCTGGTCCCGCGTCCCGTGTGAACAGCGATGAATGAATTCATTCAATGCACGCCCCCCCCCCGGGTGCACGAGTGTTATGGGTCCCGGCTGGAGATCCGCGAGCTCGGCTGAACACCTGCGCAAGCGCCGCTGCGGAGACCCGTTAGAAGCAGCCCCGAAGGCCAGCGAAAATAGCCGAGAGTTAAGCCCCTCCCCGCCGTGGCTTCGTCAGCCACTCGCCGCTTCAAGAGGGACGGGCCTCTGGTCATGTCATGTCATAAATCACATGACCAGAGGCCCGCCCATCCTGACGTTGCGGAAGTTTGCCGAAGACACAGCGGGGAGAGGCTTAACTCTCGGCTATTTTCGGACCCGGCGAGAAGGCAGCAGGACGCTCTATTCACGGCTCACTCCCCGCGGTCCCCTCTGACCGATCGGAGCCGGTTTAGCGCTCCAGGCAGTCGGATACTTTAGCGCCTCAGCAGCGGGGGCGACGACCTCTAACATTCCCCGGGGAGCTGCCCGAGTGTAAGGCCGGGACCCCCGTCTGCTGGGGGAAAAAAATACCTGCACGTCCCCCCCCGTGTGCACGGGTGTTATGAGCTCGGGCTGAACACTTGCTCGTCCCCCCCGCCCCCGGGGAGCTGCACGGCGGAACAGCGATGAATGAATTCATTAAATGCACTTTCCCCCCGGGTGCACGAGTGTTATGGGTCCCGGCTGGAGATCCGCGAGCTCGGCTGAACACTTGCGGCGTCCCCCGGGGGACCTGCACGGCGGTTAGCCCTGGTCCCGCGTCCCGGGTCTACAGCGATGAATGAATTCATTCAATGCACGCCCCCCCCCCGGGTGCACGAGTGTTATGAAGCCGGGCTATCGTTCCCCGAGCTCGGCTGAACACTTGCGGCGGTTAGCCCTGGTCCCGCGTCCCGGGTCTACAGCGATGAATGAATTCATTCAATGCACGCCCCCCCCCCCGGGGTGCACGACTGTTATGAAGCCGGGCTATCGTTCCCGAGCTCGGCTGAACACTTGCGGCGTCCCCGGGGGACCTGCACGGCGGTTAGCCCTGGTCCCCGCGTCCCGTGTGAACAGCGATGAATGAATTCATTCAATGCACGCCCCCCCCCCGGGTGCACGAGTGTTATGGGTCCCGGCTGGAGATCCGCGAGCTCGGCTGAACACCTGCGCAAAGCGCCGCTGCGGAGACCCGTTAGAAGCAGCCCCGAAGGCCAGCGAAAATAGCCGAGAGTTAAGCCCCTCCCCGCCGTGGCTTCGTCAGCCACTCGCCGCTTCAAGAGGGACGGGCCTCTGGTCATGTCATGTCATAAATCACATGACCAGAGGCCCGCCCATCCTGACGTTGCGGAAGTTTGCGAAGACACAGCGGGGAGAGGCTTAACTCTCGGCTATTTTCGGACCCGGCGAGAAGGCAGCAGGACGCTCTATTCACGGCTCACTCCCCGCGGTCCCCTCTGACCGATCGGAGCCGGTTTAGCGCTCCAGGCAGTCGGATACTTTAGCGCCTCAGCAGCGGGGGCGACGACCTCTAACATTCCCCGGGGAGCTGCCCGAGTGTAAGGCCGGGACCCCCGTCTGCTGGGGGAAAAAAATACCTGCACGTCCCCCCCCGTGTGCACGGGTGTTATGAGCTCGGGCTGAACACTTGCTCGTCCCCCCCGCCCCCGGGGAGCTGCACGGCGGAACAGCGATGAATGAATTCATTAAATGCACTTTCCCCCCGGGTGCACGAGTGTTATGGGTCCCGGCTGGAGATCCGCGAGCTCGGCTGAACACTTGCGGCGTCCCCCGGGGGACCTGCACGGCGGTTAGCCCTGGTCCCGCGTCCCGGGTCTACAGCGATGAATGAATTCATTCAATGCACGCCCCCCCCCCGGGTGCACGAGTGTTATGAAGCCGGGCTATCGTTCCCCGAGCTCGGCTGAACACTTGCGGCGTCCCCCGGGGGACCTGCACGGCGGTTAGCCCTGGTCCCGCGTCCCGGGTCTACAGCGATGAATGAATTCATTCAATGCACTTTCCCCCCCGGGTGCACGAGTGTTATGAAGCCGGGCTATCGTTCCCCGAGCTCGGCTGAACACTTGCGGCGTCCCCCCGGGGGACCTGCACGGCGGTTAGCCCTGGTCCCCGCGTCCCGGGTCTACAGCGATGAATGAATTCATTCAATGCACGCCCCCCCCCCCGGGTGCACGAGTGTTATGAAGCCGGGCTATCGTTCCCCGAGCTCGGCTGAACACTTGCGGCGTCCCCCGGGGGACCTGCACGGCGGTTAGCCCTGGTCCCCGCGTCCCGGGTCTACAGCGATGAATGAATTCATTCAATGCACGCCCCCCCCCCCGGGTGCACGAGTGTTATGGGTCCCCGGCTGGAGATCCGCGAGCTCGGCTGAACACCTGCGCAAGCGCCGCTGCGGGAGACCCGTTAGAAGCAGCCCCGAAGGCCAGCGAAAATAGCCGAGAGTTAAGCCCCTCCCCGCCGTGGCTTCGTCAGCCACTCGCCGCTTCAAGAGGGACGGGCCTCTGGTCATGTCATGTCATAAATCACATGACCAGAGGCCCGCCCATCCTGACGTTGCGGAAGTTTGCCGAAGACACAGCGGGGAGAGGCTTAACTCTCGGCTATTTTCGGACCCGGCGAGAAGGCAGCAGGACGCTCTATTCACGGCTCACTCCCCGCGGTCCCCTCTGACCGATCGGAGCCGGTTTAGCGCTCCAGGCAGTCGGATACTTTAGCGCCTCAGCAGCGGGGGCGACGACCTCTAACATTCCCCGGGGAGCTGCCCGAGTGTAAGGCCGGGACCCCCGTCTGCTGGGGGAAAAAAATACCTGCACGTCCCCCCCCGTGTGCACGGGTGTTATGAGCTCGGGCTGAACACTTGCTCGTCCCCCCCGCCCCCCGGGGAGCTGCACGGCGGAACAGCGATGAATGAATTCATTAAATGCACTTTCCCCCCGGGTGCACGAGTGTTATGGGTCCCGGCTGGAGATCCGCGAGCTCGGCTGAACACTTGCGGCGTCCCCCGGGGGGACCTGCACGGCGGTTAGCCCTGGTCCCGCGTCCCGGGTCTACAGCGATGAATGAATTCATTCAATGCACGCCCCCCCCCGGGTGCACGAGTGTTATGGGTCCCGGCTGGAGATCCGCGAGCTCGGGCTGAACACTTGCTCGTCCCCTGCAGTGTTTTTAGAAGAATTCCCGCAGAAATCGGATTTTTTTGAGCAATTCAAATAAGAGTAACAGCATTTGCATCCCCGGTGTCATAAATATTTTCCACCAGTAGATGGCAGCAGCCCCTAGAATTGGAGTCGGCAACCATTCAAATACTTGAAAAAGTACATTTTAATGAGTTTTTAAGCCAATTTTGGCAGGCTCTCAAAGAATCAGCGAATGTGGTAGGGGGCTGAAAATTGCTACAGAGTACCTGTAGGACATGCAGATAAGTGGTGGAAAAGCACAGGTTGCTGGGCCTTTCGGTTCCGACGCTGCCCCTGTCCTTAAATGCCACTTCTAAGTGCACTGCAGGCCCCTTGAAAAAGTACATTTGGAAGGATTTTGAAGCGATGCAAGCAGGTAGAAACACCATTCCAAGGGCTGTAGTATCAGACTAACAGCCTGTAACTGAGCCCAGGGTTTTTAGAGCGATTCCTACAAAATTCAGCTTTTTTCCCATTCAACTAAGGCGACCGCTGCTTTAAGCCTATGGGTCATTTGTAACAATTTTGGCAGGCTCTCAAAGAATCAGCGAATGTGGTAGGTGGCTGAAAATTGCTACAGAGTACCTGTAGGACATGCAGATAAGTGGTGGAAAAGCACAGGTTGCTGGGCCTTTCGGTTCCGACGCTGCCCCTGTCCTTAAATGCCACTTCTAAGTGCACTGCAGGCCCCTTGAAAAAGTACATTTGGAAGGATTTTGAAGCGATGCAAGCAGGTAGAAACACCATTCCAAGGGCTGTAGTATCAGACTAACAGCCTGTAACTGAGCCCAGGGTTTTTAGAGCGATTCCTACAAAATTCAGCTTTTTTCCGTTTCTGTTTTTTACGTTTTCTGGTGAAAACGCCTATACGTTTCAATGGGAATCACATTAAAATTAATATTTCAATAACCCCTGGAGCTACCACCTCATACGAGGTATCGTTGGATAGGTATGATTGCAAGCTACAAAACAACACCGCACTCGAGTTTTTATTCGACTGCTACACTAAATAACGACCTTAAATAGGTTTCGTTTACATTTGGCGAAAAAACGTCCCGTTCAGGTTTTTTTTTTTTTTTTTTTTTTTTAATATTTAAATAACCACAGGTGGTATCAATTGAATCAAGGTATGCCTGTAAAGGTATTACTGCGAGCTACAAAACAAGACCTTTAGCACGGAAACGAGTGTGACCCTAACCCTAACCCTGAGTCACACTAGTTTTGATGGGCCACAGATGGAGCTGCGTGCCTGCAACGGAGAGTGGGAGAGCTGGAGAGTGGGAGAGCTGGAGAGTGGGAGAGCTTGGGAGTGGAACGGCACTTGCATCCCAGTCGGATGCTGGGCTTTGGGACGCTCCATCCTTTTCACCGGCCATGGATGCGGCCAGGGCAGGGGGATGGATGCCTGGGACACAAGCCCAGTGCGGGGAGCTGCACGGCGGTTCGCCGGTGCCCCGCGTCCCAGGTGAACAGCGATTAATGAATTAATTAAATGCACGTCCCCCCCGGGTGCACGAGTGTTCTGAGGCCGGGTTGCAGTTCCGCGAGCTCGGGCGTGGGACGGCACTTGCATCCCAGTCGGATGCTGGGCTTTGGGACGCTCCATCCTTTTCACCGGCCATGGATGCGGCCAGGGCAGGGGGATGGATGCCTGGGACACAAGCCCAGTGCGGGGAGCTGCACGGCGGTTCGCCGGTGCCCCGCGTCCCAGGTGAACAGCGATTAATGAATTAATTAAATGCACGTCCCCCCCGGGTGCACGAGTGTTCTGAGGCCGGGTTGCAGTTCCGCGAGCTCGGGCGTGGGACGGCACTTGCATCCCAGTCGGATGCTGGGCTTTGGGACGCTCCATCCTTTTCACCGGCCATGGATGCGGCCAGGGCAGGGGGATGGATGCCTGGGACACAAGCCCAGTGCGGGGAGCTGCACGGCGGTTCGCCGGTGCCCCGCGTCCCAGGTGAACAGCGATTAATGAATTAATTAAATGCACGTCCCCCCCGGGTGCACGAGTGTTCTGAGGCCGGGTTGCAGTTCCGCGAGCTCGGGCGTGGGACGGCACTTGCATCCCAGTCGGATGCTGGGCTTTGGGACGCTCCATCCTTTTCACCGGCCATGGATGCGGCCAGGGCAGGGGGATGGATGCCTGGGACACAAGCCCAGTGCGGGGAGCTGCACGGCGGTTCGCCGGTGCCCCGCGTCCCAGGTGAACAGCGATTAATGAATTAATTAAATGCACGTCCCCCCCGGGTGCACGAGTGTTCTGAGGCCGGGTTGCAGTTCCGCGAGCTCGGGCGTGGGACGGCACTTGCATCCCAGTCGGATGCTGGGCTTTGGGACGCTCCATCCTTTTCACCGGCCATGGATGCGGCCAGGGCAGGGGGATGGATGCCTGGGACACAAGCCCAGTGCGGGGAGCTGCACGGCGGTTCGCCGGTGCCCCGCGTCCCAGGTGAACAGCGATTAATGAATTAATTAAATGCACGTCCCCCCCGGGTGCACGAGTGTTCTGAGGCCGGGTTGCAGTTCCGCGAGCTCGGGCGTGGGACGGCACTTGCATCCCAGTCGGATGCTGGGCTTTGGGACGCTCCATCCTTTTCACCGGCCATGGATGCGGCCAGGGCAGGGGGATGGATGCCTGGGACACAAGCCCAGTGCGGGGACCTGCACTGCGGTTAGCCCTGGTCCCGCGTCCCGGGTCTACAGCGATGAATGAATTCATTCAATGCACGCCCCCCCCCCGGGTGCACGAGTGTTATGAAGCCGGGCTATCGTTCCCCGAGCTCGGCTGAACACTTGCGGCGTCCCCCGGGGGACCTGCACGGCGGTTAGCCCTGGTCCCGCGTCCCGGGTCTACAGCGATGAATGAATTCATTCAATGCACTTTCCCCCCCGGGTGCACGAGTGTTATGAAGCCGGGCTATCGTTCCCCGAGCTCGGCTGAACACTTGCGGCGTCCCCCGGGGGACCTGCACGGCGGTTAGCCCTGGTCCCGCGTCCCGGGTCTACAGCGATGAATGAATTCATTCAATGCACGCCCCCCCCCCGGGTGCACGAGTGTTATGAAGCCGGGCTATCGTTCCCCGAGCTCGGCTGAACACTTGCGGCGTCCCCCGGGGGACCTGCACGGCGGTTAGCCCTGGTCCCGCGTCCCGTGTGAACAGCGATGAATGAATTCATTCAATGCACGCCCCCCCCCCGGGTGCACGAGTGTTATGGGTCCCGGCTGGAGATCCGCGAGCTCGGCTGAACACCTGCGCAAGCGCCGCTGCGGAGACCCGTTAGAAGCAGCCCCGAAGGCCAGCGAAAATAGCCGAGAGTTAAGCCCCTCCCCGCCGTGGCTTCGTCAGCCACTCGCCGCTTCAAGAGGGACGGGCCTCTGGTCATGTCATGTCATAAATCACATGACCAGAGGCCCGCCCATCCTGACGTTGCGGAAGTTTGCCGAAGACACAGCGGGGAGAGGCTTAACTCTCGGCTATTTTCGGACCCGGCGAGAAGGCAGCAGGACGCTCTATTCACGGCTCACTCCCCGCGGTCCCCTCTGACCGATCGGAGCCGGTTTAGCGCTCCAGGCAGTCGGATACTTTAGCGCCTCAGCAGCGGGGGCGACGACCTCTAACATTCCCCGGGGAGCTGCCCGAGTGTAAGGCCGGGACCCCCGTCTGCTGGGGGAAAAAAATACCTGCACGTCCCCCCCCGTGTGCACGGGTGTTATGAGCTCGGGCTGAACACTTGCTCGTCCCCCCCGCCCCCGGGGAGCTGCACGGCGGAACAGCGATGAATGAATTCATTAAATGCACTTTCCCCCCGGGTGCACGAGTGTTATGGGTCCCGGCTGGAGATCCGCGAGCTCGGCTGAACACTTGCGGCGTCCCCCGGGGGACCTGCACGGCGGTTAGCCCTGGTCCCGCGTCCCGGGTCTACAGCGATGAATGAATTCATTCAATGCACGCCCCCCCCCCCGGGTGCACGAGTGTTATGAAGCCGGGCTATCGTTCCCCGAGCTCGGCTGAACACTTGCGGCGGTTAGCCCTGGTCCCGCGTCCCGGGTCTACAGCGATGAATGAATTCATTCAATGCACGCCCCCCCCCCGGGTGCACGACTGTTATGAAGCCGGGCTATCGTTCCCCGAGCTCGGCTGAACACTTGCGGCGTCCCCCGGGGGACCTGCACGGCGGTTAGCCCTGGTCCCGCGTCCCGTGTGAACAGCGATGAATGAATTCATTCAATGCACGCCCCCCCCCCGGGTGCACGAGTGTTATGGGTCCCGGCTGGAGATCCGCGAGCTCGGCTGAACACCTGCGCAAGCGCCGCTGCGGAGACCCGTTAGAAGCAGCCCCGAAGGCCAGCGAAAATAGCCGAGAGTTAAGCCCCTCCCCGCCGTGGCTTCGTCAGCCACTCGCCGCTTCAAGAGGGACGGGCCTCTGGTCATGTCATGTCATAAATCACATGACCAGAGGCCCGCCCATCCTGACGTTGCGGAAGTTTGCCGAAGACACAGCGGGGAGAGGCTTAACTCTCGGCTATTTTCGGACCCGGCGAGAAGGCAGCAGGACGCTCTATTCACGGCTCACTCCCCGCGGTCCCCTCTGACCGATCGGAGCCGGTTTAGCGCTCCAGGCAGTCGGATACTTTAGCGCCTCAGCAGCGGGGGCGACGACCTCTAACATTCCCCGGGGAGCTGCCCGAGTGTAAGGCCGGGACCCCCGTCTGCTGGGGGAAAAAAATACCTGCACGTCCCCCCCCGTGTGCACGGGTGTTATGAGCTCGGGCTGAACACTTGCTCGTCCCCCCCGCCCCCGGGGAGCTGCACGGCGGAACAGCGATGAATGAATTCATTAAATGCACTTTCCCCCCGGGTGCACGAGTGTTATGGGTCCCGGCTGGAGATCCGCGAGCTCGGCTGAACACTTGCGGCGTCCCCCGGGGGACCTGCACGGCGGTTAGCCCTGGTCCCGCGTCCCGGGTCTACAGCGATGAATGAATTCATTCAATGCACGCCCCCCCCCCGGGTGCACGAGTGTTATGAAGCCGGGCTATCGTTCCCCGAGCTCGGCTGAACACTTGCGGCGTCCCCCGGGGGACCTGCACGGCGGTTAGCCCTGGTCCCGCGTCCCGGGTCTACAGCGATGAATGAATTCATTCAATGCACTTTCCCCCCCGGGTGCACGAGTGTTATGAAGCCGGGCTATCGTTCCCCGAGCTCGGCTGAACACTTGCGGCGTCCCCCGGGGGACCTGCACGGCGGTTAGCCCTGGTCCCGCGTCCCGGGTCTACAGCGATGAATGAATTCATTCAATGCACGCCCCCCCCCCGGGTGCACGAGTGTTATGAAGCCGGGCTATCGTTCCCCGAGCTCGGCTGAACACTTGCGGCGTCCCCCGGGGGACCTGCACGGCGGTTAGCCCTGGTCCCGCGTCCCGGGTCTACAGCGATGAATGAATTCATTCAATGCACTTTCCCCCCCGGGTGCACGAGTGTTATGAAGCCGGGCTATCGTTCCCCGAGCTCGGCTGAACACTTGCGGCGTCCCCCGGGGGACCTGCACGGCGGTTAGCCCTGGTCCCGCGTCCCGGGTCTACAGCGATGAATGAATTCATTCAATGCACGCCCCCCCCCCGGGTGCACGAGTGTTATGAAGCCGGGCTATCGTTCCCCGAGCTCGGCTGAACACTTGCGGCGTCCCCCGGGGGACCTGCACGGCGGTTAGCCCTGGTCCCGCGTCCCGTGTGAACAGCGATGAATGAATTCATTCAATGCACGCCCCCCCCCCCGGGTGCACGAGTGTTATGGGTCCCGGCTGGAGATCCGCGAGCTCGGCTGAACACCTGCGCAAGCGCCGCTGCGGAGACCCGTTAGAAGCAGCCCCGAAGGCCAGCGAAAATAGCCGAGAGTTAAGCCCCTCCCCGCCGTGGCTTCGTCAGCCACTCGCCGCTTCAAGAGGGACGGGCCTCTGGTCATGTCATGTCATAAATCACATGACCAGAGGCCCGCCCATCCTGACGTTGCGGAAGTTTGCCGAAGACACAGCGGGGAGAGGCTTAACTCTCGGCTATTTTCGGACCCGGCGAGAAGGCAGCAGGACGCTCTATTCACGGCTCACTCCCCGCGGTCCCCTCTGACCGATCGGAGCCGGTTTAGCGCTCCAGGCAGTCGGATACTTTAGCGCCTCAGCAGCGGGGGCGACGACCTCTAACATTCCCCGGGGAGCTGCCCGAGTGTAAGGCCGGGACCCCCGTCTGCTGGGGGAAAAAAATACCTGCACGTCCCCCCCCGTGTGCACGGGTGTTATGAGCTCGGGCTGAACACTTGCTCGTCCCCCCCGCCCCCGGGGAGCTGCACGGCGGAACAGCGATGAATGAATTCATTAAATGCACTTTCCCCCCGGGTGCACGAGTGTTATGGGTCCCGGCTGGAGATCCGCGAGCTCGGCTGAACACTTGCGGCGTCCCCCGGGGGACCTGCACGGCGGTTAGCCCTGGTCCCGCGTCCCGGGTCTACAGCGATGAATGAATTCATTCAATGCACGCCCCCCCCCCCGGGTGCACGAGTGTTATGAAGCCGGGCTATCGTTCCCCGAGCTCGGCTGAACACTTGCGGCGGTTAGCCCTGGTCCCGCGTCCCGGGTCTACAGCGATGAATGAATTCATTCAATGCACGCCCCCCCCCCGGGTGCACGACTGTTATGAAGCCGGGCTATCGTTCCCCGAGCTCGGCTGAACACTTGCGGCGTCCCCCGGGGGACCTGCACGGCGGTTAGCCCTGGTCCCGCGTCCCGTGTGAACAGCGATGAATGAATTCATTCAATGCACGCCCCCCCCCCGGGTGCACGAGTGTTATGGGTCCCGGCTGGAGATCCGCGAGCTCGGCTGAACACCTGCGCAAGCGCCGCTGCGGAGACCCGTTAGAAGCAGCCCCGAAGGCCAGCGAAAATAGCCGAGAGTTAAGCCCCTCCCCGCCGTGGCTTCGTCAGCCACTCGCCGCTTCAAGAGGGACGGGCCTCTGGTCATGTCATGTCATAAATCACATGACCAGAGGCCCGCCCATCCTGACGTTGCGGAAGTTTGCCGAAGACACAGCGGGGAGAGGCTTAACTCTCGGCTATTTTCGGACCCGGCGAGAAGGCAGCAGGACGCTCTATTCACGGCTCACTCCCCGCGGTCCCCTCTGACCGATCGGAGCCGGTTTAGCGCTCCAGGCAGTCGGATACTTTAGCGCCTCAGCAGCGGGGGCGACGACCTCTAACATTCCCCGGGGAGCTGCCCGAGTGTAAGGCCGGGACCCCCGTCTGCTGGGGGAAAAAAATACCTGCACGTCCCCCCCCGTGTGCACGGGTGTTATGAGCTCGGGCTGAACACTTGCTCGTCCCCCCCGCCCCCGGGGAGCTGCACGGCGGAACAGCGATGAATGAATTCATTAAATGCACTTTCCCCCCGGGTGCACGAGTGTTATGGGTCCCGGCTGGAGATCCGCGAGCTCGGCTGAACACTTGCGGCGTCCCCCGGGGGACCTGCACGGCGGTTAGCCCTGGTCCCGCGTCCCGGGTCTACAGCGATGAATGAATTCATTCAATGCACGCCCCCCCCCCGGGTGCACGAGTGTTATGAAGCCGGGCTATCGTTCCCCGAGCTCGGCTGAACACTTGCGGCGTCCCCCGGGGGACCTGCACGGCGGTTAGCCCTGGTCCCGCGTCCCGGGTCTACAGCGATGAATGAATTCATTCAATGCACTTTCCCCCCCGGGTGCACGAGTGTTATGAAGCCGGGCTATCGTTCCCCGAGCTCGGCTGAACACTTGCGGCGTCCCCCGGGGGACCTGCACGGCGGTTAGCCCTGGTCCCGCGTCCCGGGTCTACAGCGATGAATGAATTCATTCAATGCACGCCCCCCCCCCGGGTGCACGAGTGTTATGAAGCCGGGCTATCGTTCCCCGAGCTCGGCTGAACACTTGCGGCGTCCCCCGGGGGACCTGCACGGCGGTTAGCCCTGGTCCCGCGTCCCGGGTCTACAGCGATGAATGAATTCATTCAATGCACGCCCCCCCCCCGGGTGCACGACTGTTATGAAGCCGGGCTATCGTTCCCCGAGCTCGGCTGAACACTTGCGGCGTCCCCCGGGGGACCTGCACGGCGGTTAGCCCTGGTCCCGCGTCCCGTGTGAACAGCGATGAATGAATTCATTCAATGCACCCCCCCCCCCCGGGTGCACGAGTGTTATGGGTCCCGGCTGGAGATCCGCGAGCTCGGCTGAACACCTGCGCAAGCGCCGCTGCGGAGACCCGTTAGAAGCAGCCCCGAAGGCCAGCGAAAATAGCCGAGAGTTAAGCCCCTCCCCGCCGTGGCTTCGTCAGCCACTCGCCGCTTCAAGAGGGACGGGCCTCTGGTCATGTCATGTCATAAATCACATGACCAGAGGCCCGCCCATCCTGACGTTGCGGAAGTTTGCCGAAGACACAGCGGGGAGAGGCTTAACTCTCGGCTATTTTCGGACCCGGCGAGAAGGCAGCAGGACGCTCTATTCACGGCTCACTCCCCGCGGTCCCCTCTGACCGATCGGAGCCGGTTTAGCGCTCCAGGCAGTCGGATACTTTAGCGCCTCAGCAGCGGGGGCGACGACCTCTAACATTCCCCGGGGAGCTGCCCGAGTGTAAGGCCGGGACCCCCGTCTGCTGGGGGATAAAAATACCTGCACGTCCCCCCCCGTGTGCACGGGTGTTATGAGCTCGGGCTGAACACTTGCTCGTCCCCCCCGCCCCCGGGGAGCTGCACGGCGGAACAGCGATGAATGAATTCATTAAATGCACTTTCCCCCCGGGTGCACGAGTGTTATGGGTCCCGGCTGGAGATCCGCGAGCTCGGCTGAACACTTGCGGCGTCCCCCGGGGGACCTGCACGGCGGTTAGCCCTGGTCCCGCGTCCCGGGTCTACAGCGATGAATGAATTCATTCAATGCACGCCCCCCCCCGGGTGCACGAGTGTTATGGGTCCCGGCTGGAGATCCGCGAGCTCGGGCTGAACACTTGCTCGTCCCCTGCAGTGTTTTTAGAAGAATTCCCGCAGAAATCGGATTTTTTTGAGCAATTCAAATAAGAGTAACAGCATTTGCATCCCCGGTGTCATAAATATTTTCCACCAGTAGATGGCAGCAGCCCCTAGAATTGGAGTCGGCAACCATTCAAATACTTGAAAAAGTACATTTTAATGAGTTTTTAAGCCAATTTTGGCAGGCTCTCAAAGAATCAGCGAATGTGGTAGGGGGCTGAAAATTGCTACAGAGTACCTGTAGGACATGCAGATAAGTGGTGGAAAAGCACAGGTTGCTGGGCCTTTCGGTTCCGACGCTGCCCCTGTCCTTAAATGCCACTTCTAAGTGCACTGCAGGCCCCTTGAAAAAGTACATTTGGAAGGATTTTGAAGCGATGCAAGCAGGTAGAAACACCATTCCAAGGGCTGTAGTATCAGACTAACAGCCTGTAACTGAGCCCAGGGTTTTTAGAGCGATTCCTACAAAATTCAGCTTTTTTCCCATTCAACTAAGGCGACCGCTGCTTTAAGCCTATGGGTCATTTGTAACAATTTTGGCAGGCTCTCAAAGAATCAGCGAATGTGGTAGGTGGCTGAAAATTGCTACAGAGTACCTGTAGGACATGCAGATAAGTGGTGGAAAAGCACAGGTTGCTGGGCCTTTCGGTTCCGACGCTGCCCCTGTCCTTAAATGCCACTTCTAAGTGCACTGCAGGCCCCTTGAAAAAGTACATTTGGAAGGATTTTGAAGCGATGCAAGCAGGTAGAAACACCATTCCAAGGGCTGTAGTATCAGACTAACAGCCTGTAACTGAGCCCAGGGTTTTTAGAGCGATTCCTACAAAATTCAGCTTTTTTCCGTTTCTGTTTTTTACGTTTTCTGGTGAAAACGCCTATACGTTTCAATGGGAATCACATTAAAATTAATATTTCAATAACCCCTGGAGCTACCACCTCATACGAGGTATCGTTGGATAGGTATGATTGCAAGCTACAAAACAACACCGCACTCGAGTTTTTATTCGACTGCTACACTAAATAACGACCTTAAATAGGTTTCGTTTACATTTGGCGAAAAAACGTCCCGTTCAGGTTTTTTTTTTTTTTTTTTTTTTTTAATATTTAAATAACCACAGGTGGTATCAATTGAATCAAGGTATGCCTGTAAAGGTATTACTGCGAGCTACAAAACAAGACCTTTAGCACGGAAACGAGTGTGACCCTAACCCTAACCCTAACCCTAACCCTAACCCTAACCCTAACCCTAACCCTAACCCTAACCCTAACCCTAACCCTAACCCTAACCCTAACCCTAACCCTAACCCTAACCCTAACCCTAACCCTAACCCTAACCCTAACCCTAACCCTAACCCTAACCCTAACCCTAACCCTAACCCTAACCCTAACCCTAACCCTAACCCTAACCCTGAGTCACACTAGTTTTGATGGGCCACAGATGGAGCTGCGTGCCTGCAACGGAGAGTGGGAGAGCTGGAGAGTGGGAGAGCTGGAGAGTGGGAGAGCTTGGGAGTGGAACGGCACTTGCATCCCAGTCGGATGCTGGGCTTTGGGACGCTCCATCCTTTTCACCGGCCATGGATGCGGCCAGGGCAGGGGGATGGATGCCTGGGACACAAGCCCAGTGCGGGGAGCTGCACGGCGGTTCGCCGGTGCCCCGCGTCCCAGGTGAACAGCGATTAATGAATTAATTAAATGCACGTCCCCCCCGGGTGCACGAGTGTTCTGAGGCCGGGTTGCAGTTCCGCGAGCTCGGGCGTGGGACGGCACTTGCATCCCAGTCGGATGCTGGGCTTTGGGACGCTCCATCCTTTTCACCGGCCATGGATGCGGCCAGGGCAGGGGGATGGATGCCTGGGACACAAGCCCAGTGCGGGGAGCTGCACGGCGGTTCGCCGGTGCCCCGCGTCCCAGGTGAACAGCGATTAATGAATTAATTAAATGCACGTCCCCCCCGGGTGCACGAGTGTTCTGAGGCCGGGTTGCAGTTCCGCGAGCTCGGGCGTGGGACGGCACTTGCATCCCAGTCGGATGCTGGGCTTTGGGACGCTCCATCCTTTTCACCGGCCATGGATGCGGCCAGGGCAGGGGGATGGATGCCTGGGACACAAGCCCAGTGCGGGGACCTGCACGGCGGTTAGCCCTGGTCCCGCGTCCCGTGTGAACAGCGATGAATGAATTCATTCAATGCACTTTCCCCCCCGGGTGCACGACTGTTATGAAGCCGGGCTATCGTTCCCCGAGCTCGGCTGAACACTTGCGGCGTCCCCCGGGGGACCTGCACGGCGGTTAGCCCTGGTCCCGCGTCCCGTGTGAACAGCGATGAATGAATTCATTCAATGCACGCCCCCCCCCCGGGTGCACGAGTGTTATGGGTCCCGGCTGGAGATCCGCGAGCTCGGCTGAACACCTGCGCAAGCGCCGCTGCGGAGACCCGTTAGAAGCAGCCCCGAAGGCCAGCGAAAATAGCCGAGAGTTAAGCCCCTCCCCGCCGTGGCTTCGTCAGCCACTCGCCGCTTCAAGAGGGACGGGCCTCTGGTCATGTCATGTCATAAATCACATGACCAGAGGCCCGCCCATCCTGACGTTGCGGAAGTTTGCCGAAGACACAGCGGGGAGAGGCTTAACTCTCGGCTATTTTCGGACCCGGCGAGAAGGCAGCAGGACGCTCTATTCACGGCTCACTCCCCGCGGTCCCCTCTGACCGATCGGAGCCGGTTTAGCGCTCCAGGCAGTCGGATACTTTAGCGCCTCAGCAGCGGGGGCGACGACCTCTAACATTCCCCGGGGAGCTGCCCGAGTGTAAGGCCGGGACCCCCGTCTGCTGGGGGAAAAAAATACCTGCACGTCCCCCCCCGTGTGCACGGGTGTTATGAGCTCGGGCTGAACACTTGCTCGTCCCCCCCGCCCCCGGGGAGCTGCACGGCGGAACAGCGATGAATGAATTCATTAAATGCACTTTCCCCCCGGGTGCACGAGTGTTATGGGTCCCGGCTGGAGATCCGCGAGCTCGGCTGAACACTTGCGGCGTCCCCCGGGGGACCTGCACGGCGGTTAGCCCTGGTCCCGCGTCCCGGGTCTACAGCGATGAATGAATTCATTCAATGCACGCCCCCCCCCCGGGTGCACGAGTGTTATGAAGCCGGGCTATCGTTCCCCGAGCTCGGCTGAACACTTGCGGCGGTTAGCCCTGGTCCCGCGTCCCGGGTCTACAGCGATGAATGAATTCATTCAATGCACGCCCCCCCCCCGGGTGCACGACTGTTATGAAGCCGGGCTATCGTTCCCCGAGCTCGGCTGAACACTTGCGGCGTCCCCCGGGGGACCTGCACGGCGGTTAGCCCTGGTCCCGCGTCCCGGGTCTACAGCGATGAATGAATTCATTCAATGCACTTTCCCCCCCGGGTGCACGAGTGTTATGAAGCCGGGCTATCGTTCCCCGAGCTCGGCTGAACACTTGCGGCGTCCCCCGGGGGACCTGCACGGCGGTTAGCCCTGGTCCCGCGTCCCGGGTCTACAGCGATGAATGAATTCATTCAATGCACTTTCCCCCCCGGGTGCACGAGTGTTATGAAGCCGGGCTATCGTTCCCCGAGCTCGGCTGAACACTTGCGGCGTCCCCCGGGGGACCTGCACGGCGGTTAGCCCTGGTCCCGCGTCCCGGGTCTACAGCGATGAATGAATTCATTCAATGCACGCCCCCCCCCCGGGTGCACGAGTGTTATGAAGCCGGGCTATCGTTCCCCGAGCTCGGCTGAACACTTGCGGCGGTTAGCCCTGGTCCCGCGTCCCGGGTCTACAGCGATGAATGAATTCATTCAATGCACGCCCCCCCCCCGGGTGCACGACTGTTATGAAGCCGGGCTATCGTTCCCCGAGCTCGGCTGAACACTTGCGGCGTCCCCCGGGGGACCTGCACGGCGGTTAGCCCTGGTCCCGCGTCCCGGGTCTACAGCGATGAATGAATTCATTCAATGCACTTTCCCCCCCGGGTGCACGAGTGTTATGAAGCCGGGCTATCGTTCCCCGAGCTCGGCTGAACACTTGCGGCGTCCCCCGGGGGACCTGCACGGCGGTTAGCCCTGGTCCCGCGTCCCGGGTCTACAGCGATGAATGAATTCATTCAATGCACTTTCCCCCCCGGGTGCACGAGTGTTATGAAGCCGGGCTATCGTTCCCCGAGCTCGGCTGAACACTTGCGGCGTCCCCCGGGGGACCTGCACGGCGGTTAGCCCTGGTCCCGCGTCCCGGGTCTACAGCGATGAATGAATTCATTCAATGCACGCCCCCCCCCCGGGTGCACGAGTGTTATGAAGCCGGGCTATCGTTCCCCGAGCTCGGCTGAACACTTGCGGCGGTTAGCCCTGGTCCCGCGTCCCGGGTCTACAGCGATGAATGAATTCATTCAATGCACGCCCCCCCCCCGGGTGCACGACTGTTATGAAGCCGGGCTATCGTTCCCCGAGCTCGGCTGAACACTTGCGGCGTCCCCCGGGGGACCTGCACGGCGGTTAGCCCTGGTCCCGCGTCCCGGGTCTACAGCGATGAATGAATTCATTCAATGCACGCCCCCCCCCCGGGTGCACGAGTGTTATGGGTCCCGGCTGGAGATCCGCGAGCTCGGGCTGAACACTTGCTCGTCCCCTGCAGTGTTTTTAGAAGAATTCCCGCAGAAATCGGATTTTTTTGAGCAATTCAAATAAGAGTAACAGCATTTGCATCCCCGGTGTCATAAATATTTTCCACCAGTAGATGGCAGCAGCCCCTAGAATTGGAGTCGGCAACCATTCAAATACTTGAAAAAGTACATTTTAATGAGTTTTTAAGCCAATTTTGGCAGGCTCTCAAAGAATCAGCGAATGTGGTAGGGGGCTGAAAATTGCTACAGAGTACCTGTAGGACATGCAGATAAGTGGTGGAAAAGCACAGGTTGCTGGGCCTTTCGGTTCCGACGCTGCCCCTGTCCTTAAATGCCACTTCTAAGTGCACTGCAGGCCCCTTGAAAAAGTACATTTGGAAGGATTTTGAAGCCATGCAAGCAGGTAGAAACACCATTCCAAGGGCTGTAGTATCAGACTAACAGCCTGTAACTGAGCCCAGGGTTTTTAGAGCGATTCCTACAAAATTCAGCTTTTTTTCCCATTCAACTAAGGCGACCGCTGCTTTAAGCCTATGGGTCATTTGTAACAATTTTGGCAGGCTCTCAAAGAATCAGCGAATGTGGTAGGTGGCTGAAAATTGCTACAGAGTACCTGTAGGACATGCAGATAAGTGGTGGAAAAGCACAGGTTGCTGGGCCTTTCGGTTCCGACGCTGCCCCTGTCCTTAAATGCCACTTCTAAGTGCACTGCAGGCCCCTTGAAAAAGTACATTTGGAAGGATTTTGAAGCCATGCAAGCAGGTAGAAACACCATTCCAAGGGCTGTAGTATCAGACTAACAGCCTGTAACTGAGCCCAGGGTTTTTAGAGCGATTCCTACAAAATTCAGCTTTTTTCCGTTTCTGTTTTTTACGTTTTCTGGTGAAAACGCCTATACGTTTCAATGGGAATCACATTAAAATTAATATTTCAATAACCCCTGGAGCTACCACCTCATACGAGGTATCGTTGGATAGGTATGATTGCAAGCTACAAAACAACACCGCACTCGAGTTTTTATTCGACTGCTACACTAAATAACGACCTTAAATAGGTTTCGTTTACATTTGGCGAAAAAACGTCCCGTTCAGGTTTTTTTTTTTTTTTTTTTTTTTTAATATTTAAATAACCACAGGTGGTATCAATTGAATCAAGGTATGCCTGTAAAGGTATTACTGCGAGCTACAAAACAAGACCTTTAGCACGGAAACGAGTGTGACCCTAACCCTAACCCTGAGTCACACTAGTTTTGATGGGCCACAGATGGAGCTGCGTGCCTGCAACGGAGAGTGGGAGAGCTGGAGAGTGGGAGAGCTGGAGAGTGGGAGAGCTTGGGAGTGGAACGGCACTTGCATCCCAGTCGGATGCTGGGCTTTGGGACGCTCCATCCTTTTCACCGGCCATGGATGCGGCCAGGGCAGGGGGATGGATGCCTGGGACACAAGCCCAGTGCGGGGAGCTGCACGGCGGTTCGCCGGTGCCCCGCGTCCCAGGTGAACAGCGATTAATGAATTAATTAAATGCACGTCCCCCCCGGGTGCACGAGTGTTCTGAGGCCGGGTTGCAGTTCCGCGAGCTCGGGCGTGGGACGGCACTTGCATCCCAGTCGGATGCTGGGCTTTGGGACGCTCCATCCTTTTCACCGGCCATGGATGCGGCCAGGGCAGGGGGATGGATGCCTGGGACACAAGCCCAGTGCGGGGAGCTGCACGGCGGTTCGCCGGTGCCCCGCGTCCCAGGTGAACAGCGATTAATGAATTAATTAAATGCACGTCCCCCCCGGGTGCACGAGTGTTCTGAGGCCGGGTTGCAGTTCCGCGAGCTCGGGCGTGGGACGGCACTTGCATCCCAGTCGGATGCTGGGCTTTGGGACGCTCCATCCTTTTCACCGGCCATGGATGCGGCCAGGGCAGGGGGATGGATGCCTGGGACACAAGCCCAGTGCGGGGACCTGCACGGCGGTTAGCCCTGGTCCCGCGTCCCGTGTGAACAGCGATGAATGAATTCATTCAATGCACTTTCCCCCCCGGGTGCACGACTGTTATGAAGCCGGGCTATCGTTCCCCGAGCTCGGCTGAACACTTGCGGCGTCCCCCGGGGGACCTGCACGGCGGTTAGCCCTGGTCCCGCGTCCCGTGTGAACAGCGATGAATGAATTCATTCAATGCACGCCCCCCCCCCGGGTGCACGAGTGTTATGGGTCCCGGCTGGAGATCCGCGAGCTCGGCTGAACACCTGCGCAAGCGCCGCTGCGGAGACCCGTTAGAAGCAGCCCCGAAGGCCAGCGAAAATAGCCGAGAGTTAAGCCCCTCCCCGCCGTGGCTTCGTCAGCCACTCGCCGCTTCAAGAGGGACGGGCCTCTGGTCATGTCATGTCATAAATCACATGACCAGAGGCCCGCCCATCCTGACGTTGCGGAAGTTTGCCGAAGACACAGCGGGGAGAGGCTTAACTCTCGGCTATTTTCGGACCCGGCGAGAAGGCAGCAGGACGCTCTATTCACGGCTCACTCCCCGCGGTCCCCTCTGACCGATCGGAGCCGGTTTAGCGCTCCAGGCAGTCGGATACTTTAGCGCCTCAGCAGCGGGGGCGACGACCTCTAACATTCCCCGGGGAGCTGCCCGAGTGTAAGGCCGGGACCCCCGTCTGCTGGGGGAAAAAAATACCTGCACGTCCCCCCCCGTGTGCACGGGTGTTATGAGCTCGGGCTGAACACTTGCTCGTCCCCCCCCGCCCCCGGGGAGCTGCACGGCGGAACAGCGATGAATGAATTCATTAAATGCACTTTCCCCCCGGGTGCACGAGTGTTATGGGTCCCGGCTGGAGATCCGCGAGCTCGGCTGAACACTTGCGGCGTCCCCCGGGGGACCTGCACGGCGGTTAGCCCTGGTCCCGCGTCCCGGGTCTACAGCGATGAATGAATTCATTCAATGCACGCCCCCCCCCCGGGTGCACGAGTGTTATGAAGCCGGGCTATCGTTCCCCGAGCTCGGCTGAACACTTGCGGCGGTTAGCCCTGGTCCCGCGTCCCGGGTCTACAGCGATGAATGAATTCATTCAATGCACGCCCCCCCCCCGGGTGCACGACTGTTATGAAGCCGGGCTATCGTTCCCCGAGCTCGGCTGAACACTTGCGGCGTCCCCCGGGGGACCTGCACGGCGGTTAGCCCTGGTCCCGCGTCCCGGGTCTACAGCGATGAATGAATTCATTCAATGCACTTTCCCCCCCGGGTGCACGAGTGTTATGAAGCCGGGCTATCGTTCCCCGAGCTCGGCTGAACACTTGCGGCGTCCCCCGGGGGACCTGCACGGCGGTTAGCCCTGGTCCCGCGTCCCGGGTCTACAGCGATGAATGAATTCATTCAATGCACTTTCCCCCCCGGGTGCACGAGTGTTATGAAGCCGGGCTATCGTTCCCCGAGCTCGGCTGAACACTTGCGGCGTCCCCCGGGGGACCTGCACGGCGGTTAGCCCTGGTCCCGCGTCCCGGGTCTACAGCGATGAATGAATTCATTCAATGCACGCCCCCCCCCGGGTGCACGAGTGTTATGAAGCCGGGCTATCGTTCCCCGAGCTCGGCTGAACACTTGCGGCGGTTAGCCCTGGTCCCGCGTCCCGGGTCTACAGCGATGAATGAATTCATTCAATGCACGCCCCCCCCCCGGGTGCACGACTGTTATGAAGCCGGGCTATCGTTCCCCGAGCTCGGCTGAACACTTGCGGCGTCCCCCGGGGGACCTGCACGGCGGTTAGCCCTGGTCCCCCGCGTCCCGGGTCTACAGCGATGAATGAATTCATTCAATGCACTTTCCCCCCCGGGTGCACGAGTGTTATGAAGCCGGGCTATCGTTCCCCGAGCTCGGCTGAACACTTGCGGCGTCCCCCGGGGGACCTGCACGGCGGTTAGCCCTGGTCCCGCGTCCCGGGTCTACAGCGATGAATGAATTCATTCAATGCACTTTCCCCCCCGGGTGCACGAGTGTTATGAAGCCGGGCTATCGTTCCCCGAGCTCGGCTGAACACTTGCGGCGTCCCCCGGGGGACCTGCACGGCGGTTAGCCCTGGTCCCGCGTCCCGGGTCTACAGCGATGAATGAATTCATTCAATGCACGCCCCCCCCCCGGGTGCACGAGTGTTATGAAGCCGGGCTATCGTTCCCCGAGCTCGGCTGAACACTTGCGGCGGTTAGCCCTGGTCCCGCGTCCCGGGTCTACAGCGATGAATGAATTCATTCAATGCACGCCCCCCCCCCGGGTGCACGACTGTTATGAAGCCGGGCTATCGTTCCCCGAGCTCGGCTGTAACACTTGCGGCGTCCCCCGGGGGACCTGCACGGCGGTTAGCCCTGGTCCCGCGTCCCGGGTCTACAGCGATGAATGAATTCATTCAATGCACGCCCCCCCCCCGGGTGCACGAGTGTTATGGGTCCCGGCTGGAGATCCGCGAGCTCGGGCTGAACACTTGCTCGTCCCCTGCTAGTGTTTTTAGAAGAATTCCCGCAGAAATCGGATTTTTTTGAGCAATTCAAATAAGAGTAACAGCATTTGCATCCCCGGTGTCATAAATATTTTCCACCAGTAGATGGCAGCAGCCCCTAGAATTGGAGTCGGCAACCATTCAAATACTTGAAAAAGTACATTTTAATGAGTTTTTAAGCCAATTTTGGCAGGCTCTCAAAGAATCAGCGAATGTGGTAGGGGCTGAAAATTGCTACAGAGTACCTGTAGGACATGCAGATAAGTGGTGGAAAAGCACAGGTTGCTGGGCCTTTCGGTTCCGACGCTGCCCCTGTCCTTAAATGCCACTTCTAAGTGCACTGCAGGCCCCTTGAAAAAGTACATTTGGAAGGATTTTGAAGCCATGCAAGCAGGTAGAAACACCATTCCAAGGGCTGTAGTATCAGACTAACAGCCTGTAACTGAGCCCAGGGTTTTTAGAGCGATTCCTACAAAATTCAGCTTTTTTCCCATTCAACTAAGGCGACCGCTGCTTTAAGCCTATGGGTCATTTGTAACAATTTTGGCAGGCTCTCAAAGAATCAGCGAATGTGGTAGGTGGCTGAAAATTGCTACAGAGTACCTGTAGGACATGCAGATAAGTGGTGGAAAAGCACAGGTTGCTGGGCCTTTCGGTTCCGACGCTGCCCCTGTCCTTAAATGCCACTTCTAAGTGCACTGCAGGCCCCCTTGAAAAGTACATTTGGAAGGATTTTGAAGCCATGCAAGCAGGTAGAAACACCATTCCAAGGGCTGTAGTATCAGACTAACAGCCTGTAACTGAGCCCAGGGTTTTTAGAGCGATTCCTACAAAATTCAGCTTTTTTCCGTTTCTGTTTTTTACGTTTTCTGGTGAAAACGCCTATACGTTTCAATGGGAATCACATTAAAATTAATATTCAATAACCCCTGGAGCTACCACCTCATACGAGGTATCGTTGGATAGGTATGATTGCAAGCTACAAAACAACACCGCACTCGAGTTTTTATTCGACTGCTACACTAAATAACGACCTTAAATAGGTTTCGTTTACATTTGGCGAAAAAACGTCCCGTTCAGGTTTTTTTTTTTTTTTTTTTTTTTTAATATTTAAATAACCACAGGTGGTATCAATTGAATCAAGGTATGCCTGTAAAGGTATTACTGCGAGCTACAAAACAAGACCTTTAGCACGGAAACGAGTGTGACCCTAACCCTAACCCTGAGTCACACTAGTTTTGATGGGCCACAGATGGAGCTGCGTGCCTGCAACGGAGAGTGGGAGAGCTGGAGAGTGGGAGAGCTGGAGAGTGGGAGAGCTTGGAGTGGAACGGCACTTGCATCCCAGTCGGATGCTGGGCTTTGGGACGCTCCATCCTTTTCACCGGCCATGGATGCGGCCAGGGCAGGGGGATGGATGCCTGGGACACAAGCCCAGTGCGGGGAGCTGCACGGCGGTTCGCCGGTGCCCCGCGTCCCAGGTGAACAGCGATTAATGAATTAATTAAATGCACGTCCCCCCCGGGTGCACGAGTGTTCTGAGGCCGGGTTGCAGTTCCGCGAGCTCGGGCGTGGGACGGCACTTGCATCCCAGTCGGATGCTGGGCTTTGGGACGCTCCATCCTTTTCACCGGCCATGGATGCGGCCAGGGCAGGGGATGGATGCCTGGGACACAAGCCCAGTGCGGGGAGCTGCACGGCGGTTCGCCGGTGCCCCGCGTCCCAGGTGAACAGCGATTAATGAATTAATTAAATGCACGTCCCCCCCGGGTGCACGAGTGTTCTGAGGCCGGGTTGCAGTTCCGCGAGCTCGGGCGTGGGACGGCACTTGCATCCCAGTCGGATGCTGGGCTTTGGGACGCTCCATCCTTTTCACCGGCCATGGATGCGGCCAGGGCAGGGGGATGGATGCCTGGGACACAAGCCCAGTGCGGGGACCTGCACGGCGGTTAGCCCTGGTCCCGCGTCCCGTGTGAACAGCGATGAATGAATTCATTCAATGCACTTTCCCCCCCGGGTGCACGACTGTTATGAAGCCGGGCTATCGTTCCCCGAGCTCGGCTGAACACTTGCGGCGTCCCCCGGGGGACCTGCACGGCGGTTAGCCCTGGTCCCCGCCCGCGTCCCGTGTGAACAGCGATGAATGAATTCATTCAATGCACGCCCCCCCCCCCGGGTGCACGAGTGTTATGGGTCCCGGCTGGAGATCCGCGAGCTCGGCTGAACACCTGCGCAAGCGCCGCTGCGGAGACCCGTTAGAAGCAGCCCCGAAGGCCAGCGAAAATAGCCGAGAGTTAAGCCCCTCCCCGCCGTGGCTTCGTCAGCCACTCGCCGCTTCAAGAGGGACGGGCCTCTGGTCATGTCATGTCATAAATCACATGACCAGAGGCCCGCCCATCCTGACGTTGCGGAAGTTTGCCGAAGACACAGCGGGGAGAGGCTTAACTCTCGGCTATTTTCGGACCCGGCGAGAAGGCAGCAGGACGCTCTATTCACGGCTCACTCCCCGCGGTCCCCTCTGACCGATCGGAGCCGGTTTAGCGCTCCAGGCAGTCGGATACTTTAGCGCCTCAGCAGCGGGGGCGACGACCTCTAACATTCCCCGGGGAGCTGCCCGAGTGTAAGGCCGGGACCCCCGTCTGCTGGGGGAAAAAAATACCTGCACGTCCCCCCCCCGTGTGCACGGGTGTTATGAGCTCGGGCTGAACACTTGCTCGTCCCCCCCCGCCCCCGGGGAGCTGCACGGCGGAACAGCGATGAATGAATTCATTAAATGCACTTTCCCCCCGGGTGCACGAGTGTTATGGGTCCCGGCTGGAGATCCGCGAGCTCGGCTGAACACTTGCGGCGTCCCCCGGGGGACCTGCACGGCGGTTAGCCCTGGTCCCGCGTCCCGGGTCTACAGCGATGAATGAATTCATTCAATGCAACGCCCCCCCCCCGGGTGCACGAGTGTTATGAAGCCGGGCTATCGTTCCCCGAGCTCGGCTGAACACTTGCGGCGGTTAGCCCTGGTCCCGCGTCCCGGGTCTACAGCGATGAATGAATTCATTCAATGCACGCCCCCCCCCCCGGGTGCACGACTGTTATGAAGCCGGGCTATCGTTCCCCGAGCTCGGCTGAACACTTGCGGCGTCCCCCGGGGGACCTGCACGGCGGTTAGCCCTGGTCCCCGCGTCCCGGGTCTACAGCGATGAATGAATTCATTCAATGCACTTTCCCCCCCGGGTGCACGAGTGTTATGAAGCCGGGCTATCGTTCCCCGAGCTCGGCTGAACACTTGCGGCGTCCCCCGGGGGACCTGCACGGCGGTTAGCCCTGGTCCCGCGTCCCGGGTCTACAGCGATGAATGAATTCATTCAATGCACTTTCCCCCCCGGGTGCACGAGTGTTATGAAGCCGGGCTATCGTTCCCCCGAGCTCGGCTGAACACTTGCGGCGTCCCCCGGGGGACCTGCACGGCGGTTAGCCCTGGTCCCCGCGTCCCGGGTCTACAGCGATGAATGAATTCATTCAATGCACGCCCCCCCCCCGGGTGCACGAGTGTTATGAAGCCGGGCTATCGTTCCCCGAGCTCGGCTGAACACTTGCGGCGGTTAGCCCTGGTCCCGCGTCCCGGGTCTACAGCGATGAATGAATTCATTCAATGCACGCCCCCCCCCCCGGGTGCACGACTGTTATGAAGCCGGGCTATCGTTCCCCGAGCTCGGCTGAACACTTGCGGCGTCCCCCGGGGGACCTGCACGGCGGTTAGCCCTGGTCCCGCGTCCCGGGTCTACAGCGATGAATGAATTCATTCAATGCACTTTCCCCCCCCGGGTGCACGAGTGTTATGAAGCCGGGCTATCGTTCCCCGAGCTCGGCTGAACACTTGCGGCGTCCCCCGGGGGACCTGCACGGCGGTTAGCCCTGGTCCCCCGCGTCCCGGGTCTACAGCGATGAATGAATTCATTCAATGCACTTTCCCCCCCGGGTGCACGAGTGTTATGAAGCCGGGCTATCGTTCCCCGAGCTCGGCTGAACACTTGCGGCGTCCCCCGGGGGACCTGCACGGCGGTTAGCCCTGGTCCCGCGTCCCGGGTCTACAGCGATGAATGAATTCATTCAATGCACGCCCCCCCCCCCGGGTGCACGAGTGTTATGAAGCCGGGCTATCGTTCCCCCGAGCTCGGCTGAACACTTGCGGCGGTTAGCCCTGGTCCCGCGTCCCGGGTCTACAGCGATGAATGAATTCATTCAATGCACGCCCCCCCCCCGGGTGCACGACTGTTATGAAGCCGGGCTATCGTTCCCCGAGCTCGGCTGAACACTTGCGGCGTCCCCCGGGGGACCTGCACGGCGGTTAGCCCTGGTCCCCGCGTCCCGGGTCTACAGCGATGAATGAATTCATTCAATGCACGCCCCCCCCCCCCGGGTGCACGAGTGTTATGGGTCCCGGCTGGAGATCCGCGAGCTCGGGCTGAACACTTGCTCGTCCCCTGCAGTGTTTTTAGAAGAATTCCCGCAGAAATCGGATTTTTTTGAGCAATTCAAATAAGAGTAACAGCATTTGCATCCCCGGTGTCATAAATATTTTCCACCAGTAGATGGCAGCAGCCCCTAGAATTGGAGTCGGCAACCATTCAAATACTTGAAAAAGTACATTTTAATGAGTTTTTTAAGCCAATTTTGGCAGGCTCTCAAAGAATCAGCGAATGTGGTAGGGGGCTGAAAATTGCTACAGAGTACCTGTAGGACATGCAGATAAGTGGTGGAAAAGCACAGGTTGCTGGGCCTTTCGGTTCCGACGCTGCCCCTGTCCTTAATGCCACTTCTAAGTGCACTGCAGGCCCCTTGAAAAAGTACATTTGGAAGGATTTTGAAGCCATGCAAGCAGGTAGAAACACCATTCCAAGGGCTGTAGTATCAGACTAACAGCCTGTAACTGAGCCCAGGGTTTTTAGAGCGATTCCTACAAAATTCAGCTTTTTTCCCATTCAACTAAGGCGACCGCTGCTTTAAGCCTATGGGTCATTTGTAACAATTTTGGCAGGCTCTCAAAGAATCAGCGAATGTGGTAGGTGGCTGAAAATTGCTACAGAGTACCTGTAGGACATGCAGATAAGTGGTGGAAAAGCACAGGTTGCTGGGCCTTTCGGTTCCGACGCTGCCCCTGTCCTTAAATGCCACTTCTAAGTGCACTGCAGGCCCCTTGAAAAAGTACATTTGGAAGGATTTTGAAGCCATGCAAGCAGGTAGAAACACCCATTCCAAGGGCTGTAGTATCAGACTAACAGCCTGTAACTGAGCCCAGGGTTTTTAGAGCGATTCCTACAAAATTCAGCTTTTTTCCGTTTCTGTTTTTTACGTTTTCTGGTGAAAACGCCTATACGTTTCAATGGGAATCACATTAAAATTAATATTTCAATAACCCCTGGAGCTACCACCTCATACGAGGTATCGTTGATAGGTATGATTGCAAGCTACAAAACAACACCGCACTCGAGTTTTTATTCGACTGCTACACTAAATAACGACCTTAAATAGGTTTCGTTTACATTTGGCGAAAAAACGTCCCGTTCAGGTTTTTTTTTTTTTTTTTTTTTTTTTAATATTTAAATAACCACAGGTGGTATCAATTGAATCAAGGTATGCCTGTAAAGGTATTACTGCGAGCTACAAAACAAGACCTTTAGCACGGAAACGAGTGTGACCCTAACCCTAACCCTGAGTCACACTAGTTTTGATGGGCCACAGATGGAGCTGCGTGCCTGCAACGGAGAGTGGGAGAGCTGGAGAGTGGGAGAGCTGGAGAGTGGGAGAGCTTGGGAGTGGAACGGCACTTGCATCCCAGTCGGATGCTGGGCTTTGGGACGCTCCATCCTTTTCACCGGCCATGGATGCGGCCAGGGCAGGGGGATGGATGCCTGGGACACAAGCCCAGTGCGGGGAGCTGCACGGCGGTTCGCCGGTGCCCCGCGTCCCAGGTGAACAGCGATTAATGAATTAATTAAATGCACGTCCCCCCCGGGTGCACGAGTGTTCTGAGGCCGGGTTGCAGTTCCGCGAGCTCGGGCGTGGGACGGCACTTGCATCCCAGTCGGATGCTGGGCTTTGGGACGCTCCATCCTTTTCACCGGCCATGGATTGCGGCCAGGGCAGGGGGATGGATGCCTGGGACACAAGCCCAGTGCGGGGAGCTGCACGGCGGTTCGCCGGTGCCCCCGCGTCCCAGGTGAACAGCGATTAATGAATTAATTAAATGCACGTCCCCCCCGGGTGCACGAGTGTTCTGAGGCCGCGGTTGCAGTTCCGCGAGCTCGGGCGTGGGACGGCACTTGCATCCCAGTCGGATGCTGGGCTTTGGGACGCTCCATCCTTTTCACCGGCCATGGATGCGGCCAGGGCAGGGGGATGGATGCCTGGGACACAAGCCCAGTGCGGGGACCTGCACGGCGGTTAGCCCTGGTCCCGCGTCCCGTGTGAACAGCGATGAATGAATTCATTCAATGCACTTTCCCCCCCGGGTGCACGACTGTTATGAAGCCGGGCTATCGTTCCCCGAGCTCGGCTGAACACTTGCGGCGTCCCCCGGGGGACCTGCACGGCGGTTAGCCCTGGTCCCGCGTCCCGTGTGAACAGCGATGAATGAATTCATTCAATGCACGCCCCCCCCCCCGGGTGCACGAGTGTTATGGGTCCCGGCTGGAGATCCGCGAGCTCGGCTGAACACCTGCGCAAGCGCCGCTGCGGAGACCCGTTAGAAGCAGCCCCGAAGGCCAGCGAAAATAGCCGAGAGTTAAGCCCCTCCCCGCCGTGGCTTCGTCAGCCACTCGCCGCTTCAAGAGGGACGGGCCTCTGGTCATGGTCATGTCATAAATCACATGACCAGAGGCCCGCCCATCCTGACGTTGCGGAAGTTTGCCGAAGACACAGCGGGGAGAGGCTTAACTCTCGGCTATTTTCGGACCCGGCGAGAAGGCAGCAGGACGCTCTATTCACGGCTCACTCCCCGCGGTCCCCTCTGACCGATCGGAGCCGGTTTAGCGCTCCAGGCAGTCGGATACTTTAGCGCCTCAGCAGCGGGGGCGACGACCTCTAACATTCCC
>NW_026708752.1:0-36479 GCF_902713425.1 Acipenser ruthenus
AGGCAGACTCTGGCATGCTATGTTGATTTTCTGGGGAGATTACTGTTTGTGTGGTCTCCTTGTTTTTAGTGATTGTTAGAGTCAGGTGATATGTATCCAGTACTGTTAACAGTCTTCTCAGACCACAAAGCTCTTAGGCAGACATTGTTTTCTGTGCTGGCATCCAGGTCGGTTTTAACACACAGGAATGGGATTCTCACATAATGGTGCGGCCCTGTGTCTGCGGCCTGCTCTGCTTCCCTGAATCAAGCCTTCTTACAGCCATCCCTGAGTGCGGGTAGCACACAGGAACAAGTCAGGAAGGCAGCATTATATTTACCAGTGAAAAGGTTCAACTAGCTTTGTATTGGTATGTGAACAGCTACTGATTTTGTATTTGCACTTCCCAAAACCTGGAGTTTTGGATATGGTTCCGGATAATCACTGTGCTGTCCCAAGGAATGTTCATATGTGTTGGGATTCCAATCCGGAATTTAACCCCATCAACTTGAAGTTCATTGTGGATTGGCCCACTAACTTGGTGTACGGATGGGTAATAGGGTTAGGTCATTCTAACAATCCACTATTAACCCCAAGCTGACAGGAGGGGTCTACAGTGTTAATGATAGACAGGGCTTTTATCAGAGCTGCTCTGTAACACTAGAGAGAGCTCTTGTTCTCATCATTTTGTCCAAATGACAACAACTTTCTCTCACAGCTGTATGGAGACGACAGCCTGCCAATCAAGACCTCCCTCATTTGCCTTTGGGTAATCTAATATTCAGGATAATGTTGGGGTGTATTTGGCAGGGAGCAGGGCATTTTAAGGTGCATCTTGAATAGGTTGTCACTATGGAAACCCTTTCTTTACCTTTACTAGTGCTGTTATTTAGAGAAAATGTTGTGACATAAATAAAACATGTGGTCTATCACACATAATTTGCTCACAAGTTTAAAGCCATGTCTCAATAGGAAGGCTACTTATTTAGTTCAATGTAGATTTAAAATAAACCACTTCTATCCGCTCCCTCTGTACATACTGGACTCAGATTTAACTTTACAATCATCTCCTCGTCCCTTTGACCTAAGCAGCCGTAGCCAAGTGATTAAGGAAAAAGAAGGATAAGTGAAAAATAAATTCCAGGAAATTAAACAACGTAGTGGTTCTGAATAATTCATGGCAGAGATCTCGGTGAGGAGCGTTTAAAGCAAGCGCCTGATTAACTCCAAAGGGAGCTACGCTGCCTGCAAATGCAATGTAATGAGGTCAAACTCTACAGATACTTTCACAGTCCAATCAGATACCACACAGCATTCATATTTGTGTTAGAATAATAATAATAATGCATGTTATTATTATTATTATTATTATTATTATTATTATTATTATTATTATTATTATTATTATTATTATTATTATTATTATTATTATTTAAAACATCCATAATTTCAAAACACAGTCAGAATTCTAAGGTAAAATTATCTGAACACTGATGAAGGCACTTGCCCAAACTTCAGTCTTATTGACTTTTTTTCTTATACTTCTACCTTATTTAAATGCTGCTAAAGAAACCGTCACCATTTTTGTTGCTCAGCAGCACCTGGCTATAATACCTTTGTACTGTAAGATTGTAACATCTGGCGATTATTAAAATAACACTAGTGAATTGTTGCACCTTTAAGGCAGTCAAGTAAATTAAATTGTATCAGTGTCACGTAACATTGCAGACAGTAATTGCATGGCTAATTAATTTCCGTCTTGTTGGAGATTAAAGTCAACTTTAGACCTGTACTTCATTCTGGGGTTGAAGTTAATTTTCCTTGGAACTGTTTTTTTTTATTTGTAAAACTTTAAATTGAAACACACAGAGGGGTATCCTTACTGTTAAAATAGAATCAGTGTCTTTTATTAAAGTGAAAACGAGAGGTAAGCGTTGCTTTACAGCCTACACATCAATTGAAGCATAAGGCACATCACTGGCTTGGTGACAAAGTGACAAAGTGCCCTTGTGTAGGACAATGGCCTGACAGTGCCTCAGGGACCTGCAGGGCCAGTTCTGACCTGAGGACTACAATGACATCAAATTATTCGTGCAACTTCTCAGCATAGCATTGAATAGAACTCTAGATAGTATGCTGCTTTTGTATAGGCTGCAATGGGAAAGTTTACATTACCAGTGCCATTTAAATGTCATTCCCCTTATGCCTTTGGTTTTGTTGCTTTGAAAGTGTTGCCTTAATGCCCAAGCATTTTTTTTTTTTTAAAGAGAAAAGTTACTTTATTATATGTAACTAGATTCCGTTCTTGTACAAAACACTGTTTTCTTTTTCCTGTCTGACAACACATAATAATGTACAGCATATGAAAAATTCTGGCTTGTGAGACTGGATTTAAAAAATAATAATATAGAGGTGTGGATATAATTGTATCAGATGAGATACAGGAATGGGCATTACAGGGTTAAATAAAACACAGTATAGCCACTGTGCAAGTAATAGTAAATCTGCTTTGCTTTCATTGTTATTGTAATAATAGTCCTAGTAGTCTGTAAGACATTTATTTATATGCAATGTGCAATACCTTATCACTTTACAGCAGTCTTCTTTAAACTCTTTCTAACAATCTAATGTTGTCCCTGTAATGTGTGTGTGTGTTTCTTTACTGAGCCCGCTAAGAAATCTATTTTCCTGACCTTTTTTGATAGATTGCAACACATTTTGTGCAAATGCCAAATGCAAATAACCTCTTACAGACTTTTAAATAATTAATAATTGACCAATTAACTTCAGTCTGTGTGAGGGCAAGCCAGACAGTCCAGCAGAGAAATGCTTAAATCTGGAGGTCAATGAAAGGGTTAATAGGCAGATAATGAAATCAATGAACATGTCGCATGGACAGGGACAGATAAGCAGAAAGACACACAGACAGACAGACTAAGTTGAAAGGGCAGCAGGCAACAGACAGCTTAGTGGAGAAAAGCAACACAACACAGTACTCTACATTCCCATTGCAGCTTGTAAAGATCCTTTAACTGGTTACTGTACCTTCAAGAAAGGGTGAGAGTTCATTCGCACCACCTGCTGCTGAATGTATCTCAGTTGCGATGAGGACAAAGAGTGGTGTAGGTGTGCCTTGGATGTATCAGGCATAACGCTGTTTAACTAGCGGACTAAATCAAAGAAAAACCTGAATCTGTCACATGTACAGCTGTTGCCAAAAGTTTTGCATGATTGTGCATTATTAAGGTGGTATGGAAAAGGTATAAACTATACATAGAGGAATGAAAGCTGAGTCCTCATTGTCATGTGTGTAGGTGTATTTGTTTTAATCATGTATGGTAGATATCCTTCCCCAGCAAATGCAGCTCCTCCACCAGCTTATTAATTGTTGTTGATTGGTATGTATAGGTAAAACCATGTCTCGGCTCAGCCTAGCAGACCATGAACAAAAGCTCATTCCTTTCAGCCTTAACACCTGGCTAATGATGATGATTTCATTGTTTGCCAAGGTCAAATGACCATCACTTTATTTTTTGTCTTCTTGTCGAACATTCTCTCTCTCTCTCTCTCTCTCTCTCTCTCTCTCACTCTCTCTCTCTCACTCTCTCTCTCTCACTCTCTCTCTCTCTCTCTCTCTCTCTCTCTCTCTCTCTCTCTCTCTCTCTCTCTCTCTCTCTCTCTCTCTCTCTCTCTCTCTCTCTCTCTCTCTCTCTCTCTCTCTCTCTCTCTCTCTCTCTCTCTCTCTCTCTCTCTCTCTCTTCTCTCTCTCTCTCTCTCTCTCTCTCTCTCTCTCTCTCTCTCTCTGTCAGATTTGCGTTGAGCGCCTAAATGATACATCTTCCTCATCAGTGGACTATAAAGGCATTTAATGGAGCAGACTCTATTAACACACTATCGGAATGAGTCATTTGTAGGAATAATTCTCACATTCAAAATAGGAGACAATGGATTAGTATTCAAATCAAATCAAATCAAATGTTATTTATAAAGCACCTTCCATGGTGGCAAGCCATCCCAAGGCACTTTTAACAAGAAGAAGGACATTCAGAAGTACATTTAGTACAATAAAAACAATATAAACAATAAAAACAGCAAGAGAAAACAACATTTTAAAATTAAAGCAAATAAATGCAACAGATGAGGAAGAGCAATGGTAGAGCATTCCAGGGTTCAGGTGCCCTATGACTGAATGCTCTACCACCTGTCCTTTGCTTTAAAATCATTGGGACAGATAGCAGCCCTGCATCTTGGGATCGGAGTGACCGGCCAGGGTCATACAGGACTAAAAGATCCTTCAAATAGGTCGGAGCCAAACCGTTTAGGGCTTTATAGGCGATAAGAAGGACCTTAAAGTCAATCCTGGACAGCACTGGGAGCCAATGGAGGGCTGCTAACACTGGGGTAATGTGCTCACTTTATTTTGTTTTGGTTAGCACCCTGGCTGCAGCATTTTGTACAAGCTGCAATCGTGACAGAACACAGTTTGGAATTCCAGAGAGCAGGGCATTGCAGTAATCAATCCTAGAAGATATGAAGGCATGCATCAGTCTCTCAGCATCGTGCTGTGAAAGGAAGCACCTCACCTTGGCAATGTTTCTAAGGTGAAAGAAATATACTTTAATTATATTACGAATATGTGGCTCAAAGGAGAGGTCAGGGTCAAAAATTACACCCAGATTCCTCAATTCAGTAGTGGGAAACTATCCTCTGTGAAGGAGGACAGATCTATGTGTTTTTTTTTTTTGATCTTTTGATCCCAAAATCATTATCTCTGTTTATCTGAATTTAACATAAGGAAATGATTAGACATCCATACCTTGATGTCAGCAAGACAGCTTATCACATTTTTTTTATAGAAGAGACACCACCTGGTTATAGAGACAGATATAGCTGGGTGTCATCAGCATAGCAGTGAAAGTTGACCACATGTCTATGGACAATGTCACCCAAGGGCAGCATTTATAATGAAAATAAAATTGGCCCAAGAACAGAACCCTGAGGAACACTACAAGTAACCTCAGACAGTAAGGAGATGTCATCCTTGATTTTAACATATTGTTGCCTATTTGAGAGATATGATTTAAACCAGGACAATACAGTGCCTGACAATGTCACAAGATGCTCGAGATGGTCAATCAGGGTGGCATGGTCAATGGTGTCAAAAGCTGCACTTAAGAGAAAAAAAGGACTGTAGGTGAACCAGTGTCCACAGACATAAGGACATTGTTCACTACTCTTAATAGAGCAGTTTCAGTACTGCGTCCTGGGCGGAAACCCGACTGGAATTTCTCACATATGTCATGGGCTGCTAAAAGGAATTTAATTGATTACCTACCACTTTCTATAAGACTAGATAGAAAGTCATATGTCATTAACATGTGTGGTCCAGTGTGTGGTCCAGCGTTTAAAGAAACAGGCTTGTAACCAAGAGGTCCCCAGTTCAAATCCCACCTCAGCCACTGACTCATTGTGTGACCCTGAGCAAGTCACTTAACCTCCTTGTGCTCTGTCTTTTGGGTGAGACGTAGTTATTATTATTATTTATTTCTTAGCAGACGCCCTTATCCAGGGCGACTTACAATCGTAAGCAAATACATTTCAAGTGTTACAATACAAGTAATACAATAAGAGCAAGAAATACAATAACTTTTGTTTAAGCAAAGTACAAGTGTGACAAACCACAATTCAATAATACAGCAGATAATAGTGATAGTTACATCAGGATATGATTAAATAGTGATAGTTACATCAGGATGTGATTAAATACAAAGTACTACAGGTTAAACACTTGGCAGATTACAGTATTCAGTTGTAAGTGACTTTGCAGCTGATTCATAGTTCACACACCCTAGTCTCTGTAAGTCGCCTTGGATAAAGGCGTCTGCCAAATAAACAAATAATAATAATAATGTGGTTTGTATCGACTGAAGAATCGTACTGCATGTTATGAAACTAGGGTGAAACTAGTACATCAATGACCCACCTGTTCTCTCTTGCTTTCCATGCTCTTTAAGCCTGATAGCTGCTATTAGCTGCTGTGTTGTTGCTACTGTTTCATGTATTATCCTACTATCATGTATTATGCATTTTTCACTGTGCTTAATGTGTTATGCTTTTTTTTTTTTTTTACTGTATATCATGTATTATGCATTTCTCTGTATTTAAAGTATTATGGATTTTCTTGTTACTGCATCTTGTAAAGCACTTTGTGATGGTGGTCCACTATGAAAGGCGCTATATAAAATAAAGACTGATTGATTGATTGATTACTATCAAGGTGTGATTTTATAAGTAACAACTGGAGACATATTAAAACACTGATTAGCTTCTCCTATGGCAATATGTTTTTTTCCAGTAATATGAAAAGCAGCAATTGCAAGGATGGCTTTGTGTTCAAATAGTTGTATTTAAAATCAGGGAAGCTGGTGGAGCTTTTGAAAGCCTCGAGTGACTTTTGATTCCTCTGTTGAGCCAGATCTCCCAACCTATATAAATTCTGGTTGATAAGTATCAGGAGCATCTGCACATCGTGAGGAATGAAAGCACTGAGTTGCACTAAAGTAGCATCATACATTGCCTGCCATCCTATTCTGGAGCTCTTTATGTGTATTTATTAGCTGATGGCATGATTGAAGCATCCTGCACAATTCAACGCAGCACAATCCACAGATGGGAATTTGCTAAACTGAGGAAGAGGATTGCAGAAGAGAGCTTCCGCTATCTTATATTTCTCTAATCAGCATCATGCCTTGCCAGGCTGGTTCCATTATTACATCTGTGCTTTTCTTTTTCCTTTCTCTTCATTCCTTTTCATTTGGCTGGCATGGAATGAAAGCTGCTGTCTGCAGCGAGTGGCAGCTGGGGGTACATTGACAAGCTTCCATGTCTCATTCTCTTCGCATCTATCTCCATTCTGCAGCTTCACCTCGACTCAAGGCTACATATTAAGCCCATCAGCATTGCCAGCTGTGTTGGAGATGGAAAGTAGTCATAAGTAGGGCAGTAAATAGCTGGCCCGGTGAGGGGCACGGTGTGTGAATATGAAAGGGACTGGGAGAGAGGGAGAGAGATTTATTTTAATAATGGCATGATGAATACTGTATGGTACTCAAGAGTGATTGACAGTCCTCTGTTTTATACACACACAGAGAACTTAATACAAGCTGCCCTATAAACCTGCTGAAACTTGTACCTGCAATTTTGATGTCAGGTTCATATTCAGCTATACATTGACTTAACATAAAACCTACAAGAGGACAAGATTAATTATGAGCTTTGATCAGCTGCCATGGTCAGGTCCAATATTATGATATGCCTTTAATGTTAGTAATACTGCATGTTAATTGAGCAAGCACTGCAATTCAGTGCTTTTTCTAAGGCAGCAGTCTCTTATGTGTCCCTCTGCTATGATATAATCCTTCAGATTTTGAACTAAACCCTCTCCTTCTAATTTATGCTTGAAAAGGCCACCTGCACTGCCTCCATCGCTCCTTTCCATGTAGGGACTGGGACAAGCATTACGCACTGTGCCTTTTTAACTTTGACTGGTGCCAGGGGAGTCTAGCACTGCACAGCAGCTGGGATCTTGGTCTTGTGTGTTATCTGGATTACTGGCAACAGCTGAGGTGGAGGTAGGCAGACAGAACACCTACAGGCCTAAAGCTGGGACTCCTTGCAGCCCTGAGGCAGATACAAGACGTGAGACAGCACAGTCAAGAGTCAGACACCAACACTGCAGTGCATAACAAGCTACAATACCATCTACATTAATAGGCAGCACTTTAATGGTCAATTGTACTGGCTTACAATCAATACTGCAGCTATAAATGTGTTATAAAGGATGTTGCAAGGCATTTATAAGAAACTATAGGTAGCTCTACAGTAAGTGTCTTGAATTGCTGTGTATTTACATACTAGTTACTTAGTAAATACATGTGTACTTACACATAATTACAATGCTATTATGCATAGTTACAATTTACTTAAGGAATAAAAATGTTTGCATGATATAACCCTAACCCTTTTCTGATACAATTGTGTACTTACATATATTGTTCAAAAAGATGTGCATGTTAAGTACATTATAACTATACACAATAGCATTGTAATTATGTGTAAGTACACATGTATTTACAATGTAACTACTACGTAAATATACAGTAATTAGAGACACAATGTAAAGTGTTAACAAATGTTATAATTGCTTTTGAACATGGCATAAGGCTTTACTCTTTGGGCCTTTGGAGTGACCCACAGGAAGTGATGCCAAGATGCATCAGCCACTTTTAATCGACTGTGTAGTATATAAAAAAAAAAAACATGGCTTAAATGCCAAAGAATTCCTGTGGGCACTTGAGGACCCATTAGTATAAACTTCACGCACCTTGGAAGACTTTCTAATTTAAAATATTTATAGTAAAAATAAATGAATAATATAAATTTGATTGCACCTGGGCAGTCGATATTGCAGATCATCATGTGGCTGATTAATGAGAAATGAAGGTCCAGTCACCACTGTCCTTTCTACACGAATAATTTAAATAAGCACATCTTTTACCTCATTAACTTCTTCTTTCCATTTTTTACAGCTTCAAACACTGCAGATAATTTGTTGATCTTCTGTATTCATTAGGAAACTGTCTTATTTGTTATGTTCACTTGGATACAGTATTTAATCAACTCAGCGTATTTACTTTGTGTCTTTCTCGGAATAACTTTAAATCAACATCCCACTCCCTTCACAAACGTAGCAAAGAAAAATCTGCATATCAACGCACAACTTCTAACAGACTGTTACATTTGCTTCAATGTCGATCTCATTGGGTTTCAATCTAGTCTGTTGATTACAAATATGAATACCAATACAACAGCAAACAGCATTAGGACAATGCAAACAAAGTAAAGCAAACAGTATTTAAATATCCCCAAAAATAATAATAAAGGAATTAGATCATGCAAGCCAGGCAGCTAGCAGCTTCCAGAAGGGCAGATGCAGAAAGAGGATATTGCACTAAAGCACTGGGGGTGTAGTGACCACCGGCAGTAATGTGTTTGTTTTTATGGTTTTTGTTGTTTTATATTTCAGGGTCACAGCAAGTCAATAGTCAAACTGGGATTCAAACCCCCAAGATAAGTAATAAGCCAGTGAGTTAATGACCAGCTATAGCAGTAAGTGCTGGAGGGTCCTTTTCTGGTCAGTGGGAGACCACCACATTGCATATTAATGCTTCCTAGTCTCACTAATAGTGTAATAGTCTCACTTATCCCAGAGCCCTATAAATAAAACCAATTTCTATCCCATATATATATATATATATATATATATATATATATATATATATATATATATATATATATATATATATATATATATATATATATATATATATATATATATATTACACACATAACATGGCTGAAGGCTATATTTGCTTCCAAAACAAAGTGATAATACCACAGTAGTGACATCAAAAAGTGACAATTCCTCTAGAGGAAAATATGCTTGATCAACAAAATGAGAATACGTTAAAAAGATGTAAAGCTGGAACATTTGCATCTCAGAGAAACTGAATGGATAATGACATAGAACTTCTGTACAGCGCTGAAAAACACTATTTAAAAAAAAAAAAACGGAAAAAAACCCCAAACTGTACTGATAAACCTCGTCTTCTTTAATATCAGCATCACAAGGGTATCCATGTATTATAAAAAAATAATAGATGGACCTCTTCAGTGTGGTACAGGAAAACAATTCCATCTCGGGTCTCTGTGACAATTTGTAAATTACGAGACCTGGATGAAATTATTTCCCTGTAACTCACTGAAGCCCATCTATTATATATATATATATATATATATATATATATATATATATATATAGTAAAAGATCACGCCACACACGGGTTCGTGCCCCTTTAAAATTACGACCCAGCACAACAGAAATAGATTTTTTTAAGCTCGGTTGCGCTATTTCTTTAATAAACACACAAATAAACAAAACACAAAACAAAAACCTAACTCCGTTTGGAGCGCTAACTAAACAGGTTCTTTCCCTTACTAACATGCAGGACGGCTAAGCCGTTTACCTGCACCCTTATCACAGCACTTACTATTTTTAAAGACTGCTCGGAAGCAGAGCACCTATCTTCCACCTCCTTCTACTCAGCAGCCCCGATCAGATTAACTGATCCTCTCTTATACCCTGCCCTGGTCCCAATTACTAATTACTGCCCAGGTGCAGGGGATAATTAAATAATAAAACAGTTAAATTAAACAATAAAGCAATTAACAAAAACTAATTGACAGAAAAACAAAACAATTAAACAATAAAGGTGCATTTCGTTCTCTACAGGGAGGCTTTAACCCCCTCCCTGCTGTCTCACATTCCCGCTGCTGTTACAATATATATATATATATATATATATATATAGCATGGGATATATTTTTGTTATCCTACCTGAGTAGGATAACATGAGTGGATAACATGAGTGGGATAACATGAATGGATAACATGCTTATCAGGACGAGTTTCCAATGTGTCTTTGCTTACATTCCAATCCAGTGGTGTGCTGCTGAAATTCAGGATGGAGCTTCAAACAATACTGCCACCTATACGTGTTTTATAACGATTTTAAAATGTCTGAAATAATTTCAGATTTCTATTGTTGTTTTGATTTGGACTGTGATTTCCTTGAGAACAAGTTTAGTCAAGAAATGCCAGTTACTGATCTGCCTGCGTCTGACTTATCTGAGCAGCCTGTAGCCCCTTCATTAAAACTGATAAAGGTAGGAAACAACAGAGAGGATGGAAATTGACAGACTGAGCTCAAGGTTCTATCTAAAGACGGTTGCAAAGAGGCCATAAACAGGGTTCAAATTTTTTCCGCTTCTAAGTATAGTCTGTTGACAATGAAAGTTAAGATCCACCAGGTAAAATAATCCCTGAATTAATTGATTTAATATAAAGAATGTACACATTGTATTGCTATTTATTTTAAATATGCTTGTGGTATAAACAGAATACTGAATGATGGTTCATGGTATACAGTTTTTATCCCCCTAGGAGTAAGTCCTTACATAAACACTAGCTACCGGGGCGAGTGGTTTATGTAAGAACATACTCCTGTGGGGAACAAAAAACAATATACCACGAATGATCATTCAGTATCCTCTATATATTATTATTTGTATTTATTTTTTTACATAGAATAATATTAAAATGTGATTTGAATATGTAAAGAAAACTATTCTAACATTTGTTAGCACAGGTATTATAATGTTATCTATGAGTTAAAGGACAATGCTAGTGGTTATATTCTGAGTGACCAAAGTTTAAGAACCAAATTTGAGGAAATACCCTTATCCCTGACCTTTGCTTTAAGGTGTTGTGTAAGGAGACCACCACCCAAGACATGAAGTATGTTGGAAATTTTTGCCACAGTGGTACGGTATCCATTCCTCACTTATACTCTGAAATGTAAACCATTGTTAGGGTTTCAGCCTACGCTGATGTGGTTAAAGAGATCACAATGAGTGACAGCGGCTATCTTTTCATGGAAACTCATTTGGAAGCTTTGCAGTGGAACAGCAGGTATGGGGCTGTTTAATTTGAAATTACAATTCCAAGCTGTGGGTTCACACTGAGACCAAATTGCCATCAGTGGAACAAATACTAGGGGTGGCGGAACTCCTTTTTAATTACTGTGAGTGTGCTCCAGCCAAGCGTTGCCTCCGCATGTTAGGCCAGGGTGACAAAAGCACTTCTTGGCATCGGTGTGTTTCTGTTCCGCTAAATACGCTCCGAAGCAAATCTGTGCTCTGAAAGGATGCTTATCTAAATCCCTCCCCACCCCCACATACACAGACGCACAGAATAGGGCTGATTAACAGTTATAAAAAAAAAGTTATCAAACTGTCTACATTAGTATAAAGTGTTTTTTAACGGGACCCAGTTTGTTGATTTGGGGGGGGGAGGGCTCAAAAAGGATCTGCAGTGTTCAACTCAAAAAGCCTCTAAGAAAAATCTCAGCCAATTAGGTAGAGTGGTCATTATCTAACAGGTAGATGTCGTCTTAAAACCACACTTTTTTAAATTAACAGCATGTGATCTCCTTCAAGGCAGAGCCAGCTCACACATTGATCCAAGAGTAGACATTGACAGCACCGGGTGAAGAACCAGGTCCTGGCTGTCCCCGCAGCTCCTTTAATTGGCTCTGCTGTTAGAGAGCATAGTGGAAGGGGATTAAATAAGTAAAAAATTACATTAATACTAAATCGTGATATTGCACTTTGAAATGCGTTGGGACCTGTCAAAAAGGAATGTAAAGTTCCACTCCGATAAGCGGAAGATGCTGAACTCAATTACCCTTAGCTTGAGTGAGATCAGAAAAATCTCTTTTGCTTTATACTAACGATGAAAGCACATGCGCTGGCAGCAAGGTGAGTTAATGCAGCTTCTGGATATCATTTTAAATATACTCTGCTTGACTAGGAAAAGTTGGTCACTGGGGATTGAAATAAAAAATGTGAAAATGTAAAATCATTTTGTCCTTTCATGTTATTGGAATGTGGATTATATATAATATATATATATATATATATATATATATATATATATATATATATATATATATATATATATATATATATATATTAGCTCACTTCAGTTCCTGCATTATTCAATCACATATTGATGTGTTTTATTCTGGGGATGCATCAAAATTGGAATGACAGATCTTTCAATGTCAAAACAGTTTTATTCATGCAGAATAAGGCAAAATTAAACAGTGCTTCCAAAACAGGTCATTATTTATCCACCCAATACAGACTCAAAATCACATCGGGTTCTTAAGGGTGGTTGGAGACAAAGTATTAGATTATTTCCTAAAATATGATATACACTGGACTTTCAGGTTCTGAGAAAATGTAAAAGGGTTTCCAAGAATATAGGAATGGAGTTCTGTTAGGGGTAAATTTAGGGAACATATTTAGACATTTTAATGAGCTCATACTAAAGGACTAAAACACCTGTTAATGTTACAAAACTGGTACCAAAGAACTAGCATTAAAGATCTATTAAAGGGATATTTAATGTCACATACATTTACAATTGAATGTCCTGTTATGTATTTTATGCCAGGCCCTAAAGCAGGTAATTATCTCATTATTACCATTAAACTCAGTGTAGAATGAAATCTCACGACCCTGGTTTACAGCAGTTGTCCCCATTCTTACCAACTATTCCAGCAAAAAAAAAAAAATCTTAAAAGACTAAGTATTGATTGATGAGACGCACATCTGTGTATCACAGGCTAAAGTGCAGAATGCTTCATCTCCGAGCCTCAGTGCAACGTTAATATGCTTTCCATGCACCACTGAAGTATGATTTTTTTATATTCACAGCAATGGAGTTCTTTAAAGATTGGAGTAAACATTTTGAATGAAAACTGCAATGCTCCTCCTGGTCTCCCTGGGAAGATTATTGTGTCTTTGCTGCCAGGCTGTATCTGAACAGGAAGGAGCCTGTTGTTTTTTTCTGGCAGCGGTAGGTTTGCAATGAAATCTACCAGAGTACAGACAATAGCTGATCATTCATATCCCAGTTTATACAGCATTTTCTTTGATCCAGCTAGGCAGCACAGAGATGTCATGTTACAAATTGTGAGTTGCAATCCCAGTCTCTGGCGATTGCTTCGATACAATAGGAAATGGCAACTCATTATATACTTTATCATACAGCTCCCAGTTTCAAAAGCCAGTTAAATGATATGCTCGAGGCTGTCAAAACAGTAAAAATCAGACGTATTCCTATGTAGTAAATATACAACACATCTGAAGTCCCCCTTTGATTCCTTTCTGAAAACCAAGAGAAATTACAGCGGTACTCTTCTACTCTATGGAAAATACTGCTATTTAACTGCTGTGGAATTGCATTAGATTGGCAGAAAAAAAGGGTGTAGAGTGAGGTTAAAATGCAATTTACCCGCACCATAAATGCAGTGTAGTGTAGTGCAAATGCAGTATATAATCATGATGTAATGTAACTGCAGTAATATAACTGCAATGTACAGACTAGCATTATAGGAACTACACCATAACAGCCATAGTAGGGCTATAATCAACATTGACTGTATTTTCACATGTTTACGTTCCTAAAAGCCTAGATAATGAAGCTGGCTAAGCCAGGCATGGTGATGGAGGGAGCTGGTGGGTGGCTCCCCTCAATGTTCTACCACCAGCTCCCTGACAATCTCTGTTTCTTGATTAGGACAATGCTACTTTTTCACTGCCCAGTGCAACCATATGATCAGGTCTGCGCTCAGATGCATTCAGATGAGGCCAGAAAAGAACATATAACAATACAGACCTGCAGAACAAGCAAGGCCATTTGTTTTATCTATCCATATAGAAATAAAGTTCTGGGTATTGCAGATTTTTACCAGGAATTTGGTCCATTCCTGTATATATACATTATAATACACAGAATTACACTGTAATTGCACTTGTATTTTTAATTACTGTATAAATCTCTTAATTACCGTACAATCAAAAACGCTTTTCCCCATTTTGTTTCTGCTTGTTTTTGTCTTCACATAGACACATTATATTGAAGCATAGGTGCGTTATGTTCTCAACAATGCAGAAATGTATTCTTTAATTCAAATGAAATAATTTACTACCTCGGCTTTGACCACCAGAACTCGATTCCCAGAGTCCACAGGCTGGATATGAAGCAGGTGTGGGAAATGGTTAAATGCTTGGCAACAGCCCTTTTAAACTCTTCCATAACAGGTCTGCAGTCATGCAGTCTGATAATTACATTCAGCGCGGCAGATTTCATATTAATCTGGGTCAGCCGCTGATGTGCACTGTCACCTTGATTATAAGGTCAGTGGGACGCACTCATTTGTTATTGGTTGCCTGGGAATGGCTGCCTCTTTTATTATTTTTATATTACCATACTGTTTCAATGTGGGTCCAGATCTGAACGGAATGTGAACCGTTTGCTGATTGCCCAGAGAGTTCTAATGCAATTACCGTGTTCTATCCTGGCACTGGAGGAAGCCATGGCACCCTATCTGGAGAACATCTTTTCAGTGTCAAACAAATCAGGAGGACGAGAGAGCTTTGTGCCCAGGGGGTTGTGTCTGTGTCTGCCTAGTGCTGAACACTACACTGCAAAGGCATGGCATTAAAGGATAGGATGACCCATAGGTCTGTGCAAGGCATTATGCTAAAAGTATATATCTGTGTCCAATAAGTTAGCTGTTGTCCCATATTATCTCAGTTTAGATGAGGGTTTCATACCTGTGCTGGGCTTTTCTATACCAGCTGAGTGTCCAGTAACTCTTATAAAAGTTAACTATGCATAACCATGGTACTGTAAACGCATAGCAGTGTGGTATAGCAAAAGCAAAGAGTAAATCATAGCAGAATCAAGTCTGATAAACATGTATGCTGAGGGCTGCATTTCTTTCACGGTAGAAATTGCTTATTTCATGGCATTTCACAGTCTAAAAATAGGTATTTCAAAAAATGTATAATTTTCTGTAGAAATATTTACCTGAAAAACAGTAAATGCCATATTGTAGAATGTTTTTTATGTCCACCTTTTAAATATATTCTATTTTCACCATCAGTGAATTATCAAACTAAATAAAAACATAAATAAAAGTAAAAATAACAACAGGCAAATGAAATGTCCCCTTCTTGTACTGGACAGGGCGATCTTTAGCAGGAATATTTCCACTCTTTGATGCAGCTGGTGTCTTTTTTGTTGAAGGCATTTTAAGGAAATCGTGCAGCTCTGTGCAGTGTGTCCAAACTTTTACCAGAAGCAAACTAAACCGGTAGTGTGGCAATAAGGCAAATGTTTGCTGTATTTATTTTTAAGTGATAAAAAATATGTATCTTTACACTCTTCTTTCAGAAATGGAAATTTTCATGGGGATTTACATATTACACAACACTAGTAAATGTCACCGAAATCGTGAAATCTGTGCTAACGGGGAAAAAAACACAGTCTGGTAACCATGCTCAGGCATGGTAAATGCACAGCCCTATGTCTGGTGACCATGCTCAGGCATGGTAAATGCACAGCCCTATGTCTGGTGACCATGCTCAGGCATGGTAAATGCACAGCCCTATGTCTGGTGACCATGCTCAGGCATGGTAAATGCACAGCCCTATATCTGGTGACCATGCTCAGGCATGGTAAATGCACAGCCCTATATCTGGTAACCATGCTCAGGCATGGTAAATGCACAGCCCTATATCTGGTAACCATGCTCAGGCGTGGTAAATGCACAGCCCTATGTCTGGTAACCATGCTCAGGCATGGTAAATGCACAGCCCTATGTCTGGTAACCATGCTCAGGCATGGTAAATGCACAGCCCTATGTCTGGTAACCATGCTCAGGCATGGTAAATGCACAGCCCTATGTCTGGTGACCATGCTCAGGCATGGTAAATGCACAGCATAAGCACAAAACATGTGCTCCTATTCCACAATCTTGCTGATCACCAAGCTTACTAGACATGGCTGAGATTTTCAGGAGGGGAAGCATATGTGTTGCTTTCCAGAGTTATTCATTTTCCCAAAGATTCACTTTGGGGGTGATTTAAAAATAAAAAAAATAATCAACCACACTTTATTAAGAAGCATAAGCATGCATTTTAAATTAAGGGCTTATAGCATGTCCTACTAGGTCTTGAGGTTTAATTTAAAAGCACTGAATAACTGTATAATTTTCTGTAGAAATATTTACCTGAAAAACAGTAAATGCCATATTGTAGAATGTTTTTTATGTCCACCTTTTAAATATATTCTATTTTCACCATCAGTGAATTATCAAACTAAATAAAAACATAAATAAAAGTAAAAATAACAACAGGCAAATGAAATGTCCCCTTCTTGTACTGGACAGGGCGATCTTTAGCAGGAATATTTCCACTCTTTGATGCAGCTGGTGTCTTTTTTGTTGAAGGCATTTTAAGGAAATCGTGCAGCTCTGTGCAGTGTGTCCAAACTTTTACCAGAAGCAAACTAAACCGGTAGTGTGGCAATAAGGCAAATGTTTGCTGTATTTATTTTTAAGTGATAAAAAATATGTATCTTTACACTCTTCTTTCAGAAATGGAAATTTTCATGGGGATTTACATATTACACAACACTAGTAAATGTCACCGAAATCGTGAAATCTGTGCTAACGGGGAAAAAAACACAGTCTGGTAACCATGCTCAGGCATGGTAAATGCACAGCCCTATGTCTGGTGACCATGCTCAGGCATGGTAAATGCACAGCCCTATGTCTGGTGACCATGCTCAGGCATGGTAAATGCACAGCCCTATGTCTGGTAACCATGCTCAGGCATGGTAAATGCACAGCATAAGCACAAAACATGTGCTCCTATTCCACAATCTTGCTGATCACCAAGCTTACTAGACATGGCTGAGATTTTCAGGAGGGGAAGCATATGTGTTGCTTTCCAGAGTTATTCATTTTCCCAAAGATTCACTTTGGGGGTGATTTAAAAATAAAAAAAATAATCAACCACACTTTATTAAGAAGCATAAGCATGCATTTTAAATTAAGGGCTTATAGCATGTCCTACTAGGTCTTGAGGTTTAATTTAAAAGCACTGAATAACAGGTAATTAATAAAGGTCATAAATACAGGCTGTATGTTTTGATTCAATGTCTTCCCCTTGGTGTCAGTTCATCCCCAGTGACACACTATTGTGATACGCCACCATTCCCTTACTGGATGTCTAGAACTGGATTCCAGCCAACCAGGTTTGAGCCCATTAGTATAATTATATTATCAGTTCATATGTACCACTTTGTAATAATAGAGCTAATTTCTATATAATCGTGTAAAGCATTAGCAGAAATAATTCAACGCCCTGCCTACATGTAATGCACAGAAGACTGTGGCTGTTATTAAAAGCTTGGTGCTAAATTTCATGACTTCCAATGCAATTGCACTGGGGAGCCACAAGTAGGTCGGCCTGATTTATATACACACATAAACATGTTGTAATTTGCTTAACCTGTTTGTGTTTCATACCCATGCATACCAATGCATTAGCAACATTACTAATCCACTTCCCCCAGTCCCCTTTCTGTGTGCTTTAATATAATTTCCATTGTGCTCTTGCTTTTTTTTATTAGGATGTGTAGATTTCGCTATAGGTTAAACGTTTTGAACATGCTGTTTCCTGGTGCCTTATCTCTTCCTGTGCACTTTAGGTAACACAGTTTGATTGCAGATCATTGTGTGGAATCTGACCAACAGCACGGCAAGTAATTTGCTACCAGGAAACAGCAGTTTAAACTAATCTAGAGTCTTGCATTTAAAAACATATCTGCATCACTGCACCGTTAACGAGCAAAGAGTTCTTTAGCTCAAGCGACGGGAGACCAGAGATTATGTTTCCTGTGCCAATGACGGATACCAAAATAGATTTTAAAAAAAAACACAGTTTTCACTGCTGTCTGTTCACACTGTGCTAGCAAATCGTTAGTAAGTCCTGCATTGTCTTTCCCTTTAAGTGTCTGATTGTTATTTCTCCAGCTTCTTTTCTTCTTTTTTTGTCCCTGGAAAAGGTTGAGCTGCCTCAGGGTATCTTTCTGACCCGTCATGTTTCACAAACATGCTGCTGAAACACTAAGATGTTTTCCGAATATATGCACCATAATGAATTCATAATTAATTGATAACAACACTTCCAGGTTCTCTCTGGTGGGTTTCGTGTTGTTTCATAGTGTAAGTTTCACTGGATTTGTTGTGGGTGGTTTTGCTCTGCAGCTTGCTGACCTGTTTTTAGAAAGTAATTATGTCTGGTTCTAAACAAAAAAAGAATACTAAATAATAAATAACCTTCATGGCCAGAAAAAAATACAATTATGCAATTTTTAACAATATTGTATTGATCTTTACACTAGGTTGCACAACAGGACACAAAAACAAGAAAAAAGTAATAAAAGAAAAAATTGCAGGCTATTTTTCAGTGCCCAGTTTACCGTACAAAACCATGCATTATTAATGAAGTGCTGTAGAAGAAACTGACAAGATGATGGTGAAAATGAAAAGAATCTAACCCCAAATATACCCGTCTGGACTACTTAATTCCATGTGCAGTGTGCTGGACACAAAGTAACATGGATTTAGTTACATTTACAGCTGCACTACAGTGAGGCTGATTTCCCCTAATCCATGGGTTTCTGTCCAGAGACTCCTATCCAGATGTTCCTGTCCTGTGGTCAGTGAGCAAATGGACCATGAACAAAATCCTAAACTAAGCTAAACATTTCCACCCATTACATGTAACGCAGCGTTTTAGCGAATGCTATTAACTAACAGTAGTTAATAGCATTCGCTAGTAGTTTAAAACACAGAGAATTGTGAGGGTATGGAACCAACTCCCCAGTAATGTTGTTGAAGCTGACACCCTGGGATCCTTCAAGAAGCTGCTTGATGAGATTCTGGGATCAATAAGCTACTAACAACCAAAGGAGCAAGATGGACTGAATGGCCTCCGCCCGTTTGTAAACTTTCTTATGTTCTTCTTATGTTCTTAAAGTAGGTGCTATCTAACCATCCATTCTGAAGATCATTTAAGATTCTGAAGATCATTTATCCTAGAATTAATCCATTACTGCTGAAATGTAAGCCCCTGTCGATTTTACACTGTAGAGTATTGTACACTAGTCTTATAACCTGAAGTCTGTATACTTGTTTAAATTGTAGAAATACAAATGTTTTTTGCAACACAACAGTAGTGAAAATCCCTAAACACCAGGGTGGTTTTTGCAAATCATTGGGAACTCGTGTCATAATGTAACTTTCAGCAGCCGATGTTCATACAGAAGAAAAATCCTTTGCCATGTAAAAAGTTCTTGGCATTTGCATGGCTTTGTAGCTCTGTAGCCCGTGGCGATATCTCTGCTTGCCCCTATTATATGCTGCTGAGCAGTTCCTGCTGCAGTGACCTTCTGCAGCACCCACAATCGCTTACTTAATATGCAAAAACACATCATTTACCCACTCCTGCTGCTCGTCCTCTGTGAATCTGGCGCTGGGTAAATTAACAGCTTCATCCCTTAATAAGCCATACATTCCAGCAGACTCTTAATGCTTTCCTAATGCTTCTGAGCTGAAACCAGGCAACTTTGTTTTGCTAATATTTTCTTAACCGTCTCACGACCATCTGGATTTCAACCTTTTGCATTAATTTGGGCTGTTCTTAATATGTCTTTTGTTCTAATATTCTTCATTTTTATATACATAAACATATTTATGGTGTAACTTAAACCCTCAAATGCCTGAATAAAATCTGGAAAATTAGAAGTCACGACAGGTATTACTGCATTATCAAAGGCATTGTATGCATGTTCTGTAAATGGGTTGTAAATGAAGCCTAAAACATCACACAGAATTTGATAGGGATATAGTGGAAGCTTCTTTATGTGTGTAAGCTGGTGGGTATGTCAAGAGAATGTATCCAGATTATTATTATTATTATTATTGTTATTATTTATTTCTTAGCAGAAGCCCTTATCCAGGGCGACTTACAATTGTTAGCAGATATCACATTATTTTTACATACAATTGCCCATTTATACAGTTGGGTTTTTACTGGAGCAATCTAGGTAAAGTACCTTGCTCAAGGGTACAGCAGCAGTGTCCTCACCAGGGATTGAACCCACAACCCTCCGGTCAAGAGTCTAGAGCCCTAACCACTACTCCACACTGCTGCCCAGATGTGATGAAATGCGGGTATGACATTCCTTTGGACAAGTTATTGATAGATATCAGAATCTACGACAAGCTATTGACAAGAGAGTGTCATAATCTGGCTGGATGTGACTGCCCACCCTTATGTACTGTCCACCTGTACGGTATGTGCATTTGCACGTCATGGGGATCTTTTCATGTTAATGACAGCTCTAATTTTGAATATTACTTTCTTGTATTGGAGTGGAGGTAGTGGTAAAGACAAACAATGCATAAAGAAGAAGAAGAAGAAGAAGAAGAAGAAGAAGAAGAAGAAGAAGAAGAAGAAGAAGAAGAGCCCAGTTTCTGGTCATCTCCACCATACAGAGCTGAAGTACAATTACCCTGATAGAAGCCTTTTTATTTCTGCTGCGTACTGTGACAAGCGCTCTCTGTACAGGATGGCACACAATCTCTTTATGTAGAATACAAGGCTGCCTTTTTAATTTTAACACAATATATTACATTTACTTCCAAACATTTACTGTAAATCAATCCACTGTTGAAACTCACTGCTGTTTTTTTTTTTTTTTCACAACAAAGCCTGTCCTTTAACATGCAAACAATCAGTCCCCTGTGAATGCGGTACCATGGCTTCACTAGCACATTTTATTTGATTAATTCATTTTACCAAGTGGAAACCTCTTGAAGCTCACATTGCATGTCCAATTGAGATCTAAAAATATACACACTAGTGTACTGTATTGCCATGTAAAAGAAAGAAAGAATTAAGAATATGTACAGTACAGGTCCCCACTGGGATAGTTTGAACAATCAGTTTGTTGCAGCCGCTTCCATTGGTACAAGACTAGAACAGGACCTCATATGCTTCTCTCTCAGTATAGGGAGGACAGTCTTTTAGTCACTGTCCTTCAAAGTCAGAATCAATGAGGGTCTAGATCACTGTGGTCCAGGTTTTTCCTGCAGCTGATTAAAGGTACCAAGCGACAGTGACAGCGACATTTTCATCCCAGTTCTCATCTCTGCTTTCTGAATAGTACTAGCGAGAGAATTCCAGATTTGGAGAGCATAATGGCTAAAACACCCTATCACTTCAGACATGGGGCTGCCAGAAGTTCAGTGCCTGCCATTCTGAAATTGCAGACAGGGCCATAGCGAGAACCAGGCACACTTAGACATACAGGTCCAAGGCCATACTGAACTGTAACATAGTGAAGTCTGCTTTACTGGTAATCAAGGAGTAATAGAATGGCTGCACTACTGCACATTAAACCTGTACTTTTGGAAGTGTCTATTTCTGTCAGTTAACGTGTAAGTCAGCTCCCTGTTCTCCTCTGATTCATTTGTGTTTTAAGGGTGAATGTAACCACCATAAGGACTTTGTCCTTTAAAAAAAGGTTTTTTTTGGGGGGGGGGGGGGGGTTACAACCTTTCATCAGAAGATGGGTTTAGCTGAGACCATCAATAATTAATAAAAAATGTATTTGGCATACAAATATTCTACTTTAATATTTGATACAGTTCCACTGAGACATGGAGTGCTGCAGCGAGACCATAGTGTTGATTCAGCAGAAGGTTGTTTACTTCTCTCATGATCTGGTGAAACTAAATGATTGTACAGGGGATGGGGTTAAATCTGCTCCTGCCAAAAATCACAGGCGTGGCCATTCTCCAGTTAGGTAACTGGTGCTAAACCACCTGTATAAAAGCCTTTGTGTGGGAGAGGAAGTTAGGTGTGTGTACCGGTGTGTGCCTGTGTGTACCTCATGTACCTCGTGTACCTGCGTGTACCTGCGTGTACCTGCGTGTTGGAATTGTAAACTGTATAAAGGTGAAAGCCCAGCCTGTATTGTTTTGTGGGAACCTTTTATTTTGGCCCTTGTGCCTTGTTTATTTATTTTACTGTTTTTTTGTATTTAATAAATGTGTGCTTTAGCGTTTGAGCTGCAGCTTCTTGACTCTGAGTCTCTCTTCCTGTCGGTAACAGCTTGGGCCATGACACTACCCTGTCACATATACATTTCAATACCTTAATTTGTTGTGTGTGCAAATTAAATTTGGATCAGTAATTAGCCTTTAATAATGTTGTAGTACTGTAGGTGGTAAATTAACAATGCACAGCTTGTTGCTTTAGCAAGCTTTCTGAAATGTTAAACATACCTCTGACAGTTTATGGCTAATGAATAGAAATGATGAATTCCAGTAATAAATCCCTGTGTGACCACTCATCACACTGGCCTGTACTGCACAAGTCACATATTGGACTGGGCAGCTGTAGAGCTAACAAATGTACATGGTCATGAATTAATTCATGTGCTGAGGGGAAAAAACAGATACCATGATCCAAACTTTACCCTTCTTTACTATGTGATCCATGTTATCTTGGCTAAACTGGGTTATACATGAGTTTACCGGCCACCCTGTTCAGTTAATCTTTCAGTAAATTTAATGGAGAGCACCGTTTGCCTTCTGAAAACACAGTTAGGGTGTTAAAGACGTTCTTTCCTAGTATACGGGGTCTGAATTCTGTTTCTGAGAGGTAATCTGTGATCTTACACATTTATTGAAAGTCAAGGGGTGCCTGCAGTGTAAGATCCTCATGTTGTTGTCTGTGCGTAGGTATGCTGTGGCGTTTCATAGTCACTTGATTTCTGAACAAAACTGTGCTGGACTGTCCATAAATGGAAGTATCTGGTGGCATGCCCTTATCCTAAACTAATCTCTGGAACACTTAATGCATTGAACTAGGATCCACTTCAACAACAGGTACACTGACTACATGTATTTTAATTTTACTGATATTTATTACATGCTCTTAAAGTAGCGGTACACAATTATATTCAATGTTTTTCTTTTTTTTCTTTTTTCCCCATCATGCAATTTGTAAAGTGCATGTGTTGCATAATGTAACAAAAAAGTGTAATTACAGAGCCGTGGCAATTTAGTTAATGCACCTGTATTTTAAAGTGTTTCTGAGCACTGAATCACTGTTAGTTAATGCGAGAGTGAAAGAGGTAGTCCTTTTTGAAGGTTTAGTTCAGTATCATTCATCAGCCAGTCATCTTACAGAAAGCCTGAGCTGTAATTCCTATTTAACTTGCCTGCCCTAGTGCTTGGAGATGATTCCACTGTGCCTCCAAATCATAAATATGACCCCATTCTGCTGTGTTTCTACTTTTCAACACCAGACAACTGGCAGAACACCTGTTTCCATGAGCAGCGGGAAGCAGTCATCCGTCATGGGCATTATCAAACCCAGCAGGTATCCAGAGAAACCAGAGACATTCTTTAAGCTGTATCTATTAAAACAGCATATATTACTTGTCCATGGTGGGTAGCAGTCCTGTTTTAGATGCGCCCAGGTTTTTATATGGAGTTTAACATGCAGTTTTGACAACTTGAAGGCTTGGCAGCTCAGCTCTGCTCTAAATGATAGTTGTAACACTTTAAAAAAAAAAATGACAGCTGATTAATATGACTTCCCATTCAATATTAACAGAATAACAATTTAATTCACTTTTAGCTCGGAAAGGTTTTAGGAAAACACAAATTCAACCATTAAACAGAAATAGTGGGGCTCCAGAGTGGCGCATCCAGTAAAGGCGCTCTGCATGGAGTGGAGGATGCGCTCTATAGCCTGGAGATCACAGGTTTGAATCCAGGCTATGTCACTGCCGACCGTGACCGGGGGTTCCTAGGGGGCGGCACACAATTGGCCGAATGCCGCCTGGGTAGGGAGGGCTTAGGTCGGCAGAGGAATCCACGGTTCACCGCGCACCAGTGACCCCTGTGGCCGATAGGGCGCCTGCGGTTCTCTAGTGGAGCCATCAGATCTGTGTTGTCCTCCGGCACGATATGTCTGGTGGCCTTGCTGTGGATCCACAGTGCGAAAAATGACGGATTGGCAGGAACACGTTTCGGAGGACGAATGTTCCATCCTCTGTTTCCCGTTACAAAGCAATATATACATATATATACACTACCGGTAACACCCCAATTTTTCCAGTTTTTATTGAAATTTAAGCAGTTCAAGTCCAGTGAATAACCTGAAATGGTACAAAGGTAAGCAGTAAACTGCCAGAGGTTAAAAAAAAAAAGTTTAGGTTACCAAAAACTGAAAAATAATGTATATTTCAGAGTTATACAAAAAGGCCTTTTTCAGGGAACAAGTAATGGGTTAACAACTTACAGCTGTTCTGCAGCAATGGAAGTAAATTAAGCCTTGAAAGTTGATGCTAACAATTCCTACAGGTGTCCCAACTTTTGTTGATAACTTACAAACCCTCTGTCTGTATAAAAGCAGTGTTGGAACAGACTGTGTTACTACACCCTCTTAAGCATTATTTGGACAGTATTGTACTGCAGGAAGTAGTATATTGCTCTCATAATGGCGAGAAAAAGGCAATTAACAAAGGAAGACAGACAGACCATTATAACCCTTAAAAGTGTAGGTCTTTCCTTTAGAGAAATTGCAAAGAAAGCCAAGGTGTCAGTGAGTACAGTTTCCTACACCATCAAAAGACACTTGGAAACTGGAGGAAACTCTGACAGGAAGAGGTCTGGCAGACCCAAAGCCACAACAGAATCAGAAGTAAAGTTTCTGAGAGTCAACAGCTTGCGTGATAGGCGGCTCACAGGACAACAGCTTCAAGCACAGCTTAACACTGGTCGAAGTAAGCAAGTCTCAGTTTCAACTGTGAAGAGAAAACATCGAGCTGCAGGTTTGACAGGTCGAGTGGCAGTAAGAAAGCCATTGCTAAGATGGCAAAATAAGAAAAAGAGGCTTGCCTGGGCCATGAAGCACCGCCAGTGGACTACTGAAGACTGGAAGAAGGTCTTATGGACCGATGAATCAAAATTTGAAATCTTCGGTTCATCACGCAGGGTTTTTGTATGCCGTCGAGTAGGCGAAAGGATGGTTCCTCAGTGTGTGACACCAACTGTCAAACATGGAGGAGGAAACGTGATGGTCTGGGGCTCTTTTGCTGGATCCAGAGTAGGCGACTTGCACAGAGTGAGTGGCACCCTGAACCAAAACTGCTACCACAGCATTTTGCAGCGCCATGCAATACCCTCTGATATACGCCTAGTTGATCAGGGATTCATCCTACAGCAAGATAATGACCAAAAACATACCTCCAGGCTATGTCAGAACTACCTTAGAAGAAAAGAACAAGACGGTAGGCTTCAAATCATGGAATGGCCAGCACAGTCTCCAGACTTAAACCCCATCGAGCTGGTTTGGGATGAACTGGACAGAAGGGTGAAAGCAAAGCAACCTACAAGTGCAACACATTTGTGGGAACTTCTGCAACAGTGTTGGGAAGAACTTTCCAAACAATATTTGATTTCCATTGTAGAAAGAATGCCACGAGTGTGTTCGGCTGTTATATCTGCAAAAGGTGGCTACTTTGATGAGTCAAAAATTTAGATTAAATTTTGTTAAACAAAACGATTCCATGATTTCTTTTTTATCTCCAATTGTTTATTTGTTCTATGCTTTAATTTCAGAGTACATTGAGACATTAAACTGCGTAAATTTCAATAAAAACTGGAAAAATGGAGGTGTTCTATAACTTTTGACCGGTAGTGTATATATATATATATATATATATATATATATATATATATATTGAGAGAGAGAGAGAGAGAGAGAGAGAGAGAGAGAGAGAGAGAGAAAGAAAAGTGATTGATATATTGAAAACACGCCTTTGTTATATATATATTCTATGTATATAAAAACTGCTGTTCATTGTGAATAAAAATAAAATCTCCCTGCTCGTAATTTCATTTTTCAATTAGAAATAAACAGAATGTTGTTGGCAGCTTGTTGGCAGTGCTGCCTTGTAAATTCAGAAGGTTCAGTGACAGACTCACAGCTTTGACCAGCTGTCTTTTCTGCATGCCTTCTGAATGTTTGGAGTTTACAGTGGAATGATGCCAATTTGGTCCAGTCAGTCTAGCCTAGAAGTTGTTCATTATAACAACAAGAACATGTCTAGTAAAGCTGGGTCCACACCTGAGCGATCAGTTGTGCAACTTAGTTGCATGCAACCGAGTCACTTATATGTGGACGTCCCTGCAATCAGTTGAGAGCAGTTGCGCAACCAGTTGCTTGAAGTAGAGCCGTGCTCTACTTTCCAAGCAACCTCCTGAGCGACTTCTGTAGACACAGGCGATCACGTGGCAATTCGCCAACTCCGATTGGTTCTTATAATGCTGACTGCACGGCTTGTATATTAAGAAGCTCTAATTTTAAAAATGTCAGCGGTAAAAAAAAATGTAACGGTTTTCTCCAGCTTTTACGCGGCTTTGTTTTTTTCTTTAGGAAATATGGCATTTAAAATAACAGTTGAAAAAATAATAACAGTCAACTCTTCCTCATTAATTACTGGACACATTACGACCTCCGTTGTCAAAAAATAAATACGATTCTAAACTTGTAGACATGGGAGGAAAAAAAAAAACATGTCAACTCGGTTGTCAAAACCAAAAGAACTACTTCACCTTGTAGATGGAATAAAAATGTAAAAAAAAAAAAACTGTCACCTCAGTTATCATAAAAACATGAAACTTGTAGACGCGAGAACCTTGTTGCACAAGTAATTGCTCAGATGTGGACACAGCAATTGATCGCAACTGAGTTTCACAATTTCAGGAGAATTTGGGTTGTGCAACTGATCGCTCAGGTATGGACCCGGCTTAAGATGTGTGCAGAAATACGTGTATAGAGCTATATTAATCCACTACTGTGCACCTTTAGAGGCAAATCCATACTCATTGATCATTCAGTTTGGATCATTTTTCTGATGTGAATATCAAACTGCTAAGGTTACAGAACTAACAAGAAATAAGGTGCAAGCAGAAGCTCTTAAATGAACCCCTGAGCGATGTATTTGTTATAATAGAAACTCACAAAGCCATGTAACTCTGAGTGTCATTAGCATTCTTTTTTGAAAGGAGGAAAACATTGAGGTTACAAAACCTAGAGCACTGAGTCTTCTTCAGTCATTTATTTCTAGTTGGGCTCTTTGGGTTTTGAATAGTTAAACCTAATTAAAGTGAATGACAATAAAAAATTGGAATGCCATTCCAGGCGATTAAGAGCACTAATTAGCAACCTGGCACTAATATATGAATCATCCTTTACATGACATGAACTTAATAATATACTATTGGTGTCATGCACCTTTGTTTAAAGCAAAGCATTCTTTGATTTATCCATGTTATATTACAGATCATTAAAAGGGCAGCTTTGCCTTATTTCCTTAGTACGTCACTGTGATAGATGAGTGTGCAGAAGATCCATTCCCAAGAGGAGGAGCTGAAAGATATAAAATGCAAGGACATGTACTGCTAGGATCAACACATTGCAATCGTATTCATTATCGCGTGAAATAGTGGCCATATTATGGCGCATGCTGATTTGATTGTGACACACAATGGTAATCACAATGAATATGTGATTTGTATGGAAAAGCATGATAATGTATTTAAATGAGGCACCCCACTCTGAATAATGAGATGAGCTTTATTCACACCCTATTTACTGAAGGACGATAATCGTATAGTGTGCACCTTAAAGTGAGCGATTAGTTTGTTTGGAAACCAGGCTTTAACCACTATTTAAACCTATTTTTCGGGGCAGAAATCTATCTGGCATCGTGGAGTGTGGCAATGTGCCCCGCCCCTGTGTGCATGTGTGGGTTATATGTTGTATGTCGCGTGTGTAAATGTTGGTGTATAGTCATTGGTACACGGGATATAAACAGGTCTGTGTTTCACGTGTATTTCAAAAATGTAGATTTGTATTTAGGCACGAGGATGGCACAAATCACTTCACGTGCATTTAAAGTATGTAATATGTGAGCACGGGGTTGCACGTAATTCATTCACGTGCTGGGATTCAAGTGAATAATTAATTAGTAATTGAATCCCAGCACAACAGTATATATAGACACATTCTCATTCACTCGGGGTTGTGTGTTCGGTGAGTGGAGAATGGGATTGGAGACGGAGGTAATTGTAACAATAATAAGAAAAATAGAAGCTCACCGTGTTTGTCTGTGTAGTCCGTTTTGTTTGTCTTTTTGTTTAGGCGACGTGTGCCGTGTCCTGTGTTTTGTGTTCTGTTTAAACCTTTTACTTTGTTAATAAACGCTGAGTGCTACCATTTGCACTCGGCTTCTCATCATCACCGTCTGTCTGTGTGTTTCTCTCTCTGGTCTGGAGTTCCTCCCTGCAGCCAGCCTGTCACATGGAGTCATTACTTGTATTCGTTTTTTCAACAGAGCAGTGAAAATTACCTGTAAATAACAGGTTATATTAAGCGTGAATAAACGTGAATGTGTTATATAATTTTTAGATTTTATTTGATAGTTCATTACATTGGTACAAATAATAGAGTGGTTAAATAAAACACTGGACCAAACAAGGTATAATAATTTAAAACAACCTCCTCCAGTAGAATTTCAAACTCCTCTGTGTGCAGTTTTAGTTTGCGTTGCCTCTGCCTGTCCCCTGCAGAGGGCTGCATCTGTTGATCCCTCATTTTCGGTCAATGTAAGCCACCTCCACCTTTCACAATAAGCCACTGACCAAAAGATACGCCTGGACTGCTGGGGCTTTTTATATCACAGTGGTTACGAGTAAATCCTGGACATTATTGTGCACATTAAATTATCGCTCATTATTATTTATTTCTTAGCAGACGCCCTTATCCAGGGCCACTTACAATCGTAAGTAAATACATAATACATGTAGTGTGCACGGTATGGTATGTAAATTAGCCAAAGAGTTACAGTGCACATTAGGCTCACTACTTAAAGTTAGAGCTACATTTAGTGCTGTTTCGTAAATGAGGCCCAAAGTGTCTGTAATTACTGTGTATTTACATAATAGGTACTTAGTAAATACTTGTGTACATACACATAGTTACAATGTTATTATGCAGTTACAATGTACTTAACGTGTAAATCTTTTTGAATGAAAGGGTTAGGGTTGGGGTTAGTGTTATATCGCGCAAAAAGGTGTACACATTAAGTACATTGTAATTATGTGTAAGTTTACATGTATGGCATTTACTAAGTAACTACTTTCTAAATACACATTGTTACCAAATATTTAAAGTTTTTCACACAGGTTCGAAGGAAGTGAGAATTCTACTAAACAAAAATGCCAATATGATGCTTAACTATCATTTTTACTGTAGTTACCCTGTAATGTAAAAATAATGTTCAAGACTTCACACCCGTGACAGCGCCATTCATTCTGTTATTACTGAAAGGTACCCTTATAAAGATGTAGTAGTAGCACAGCACAGTAAAAGCACAATAAAACAAAGTAAACCACAACTGCAGTACAGTAAAGCAATGGTTAAGAATGGGGAAAGCATGGGAAATGACTGAAATTAAAGTGCAAATTTAACACCGTAAACTTTTTTTAAGGGAAGCTATTCACTGCCTAGCCGGACTCAATTCTGATCTTATTACATCTCAACCCCTGAACGGCTGGATAATCCAGTCTCTCAAGCACATCATGCCACCTTGAAGTGCTAGCACATGAATACCCTTCTTTTGTGCATAATTATTCATGAAGCTTCAGGATTTACAAATATGTAATTGTCTGCATTTTTAACACAGCAATTATCACCTTACCTGAGCTTGTCCCCTGCTGCCTGTCCTTTCAAATGCCACTGGATGGAGACAGGGAGAGAGAGGAGGCGAGCGAGTCAACAGTAGACCTGCCCCCCCCCCCCCCCAATCACTGACCTTTTCAACGTCCTGACAGCAACCCGCTGACTCTGTGAAACACATGGTCAAAAGAGGCTGATTGTTTCTAAATAAAATACAATTAAATACAGGTCCTGCATGCACTGGTTGCCGCCAATGCATCCAAAAAGCACAAATATACTTGTCTTTTCAGGACTGGTGATTGAACCGGATTGGCGTGACCTCGTTGGTCCTCTGCTGTTTCTATATGCCTCTGCAAATCGTTAGCAACATTTTAATAGTAACAGCTCTTTTATGTACGAAATTCTTAAAGCATTTCTCACCTATTATTTTATTATTATTATTTTCATATATATGCGTGTGTGTATTTATTCTCCATTAATGCCTGTGCTAATGACATTTAGGAGTAATCTATCCATTATTATCATTCAATGGATGTTAAAGGATTACAAAAGACTGTAAATGTGTTGTTTTTCTGGTACTGTAGCACTACTGTGGTACAGTATAATGATAATAATAATAATAATAATAATAATAATAATAATAATAATAATAATAATAATAATAATAATGTAAGGAATAGTTGTGCATTATAAGGCTGTAATTGTATCAAGGGTTTCTGGTGACATATAAATCGAGACAGCACTAGCTAGAGAGAAACCCTTGATAGAATTACAGCCTTATATGTTTTGGTGTACAGTATTTGTTATAATACATAACAGACAAAAATTGTAGAACTAATTTATTTTTAACAAATAAAGAACAATTAATTTTAAACTTCAGTTTTTTAAATTGTATAACTTTTTATAACTTTAAATCTGCACTTCATTGTTGCTTTGTTTTGGTATTGACGGTGTTTTGTTGTGTTCATGTACTGGGGGTATTTAAAATTTGAAGTTGGCAGTTTTATCATCAACCTTATTATACACATGCAATCGTATTATACATGGGTCTTGTACCACCACAGCTTATAATAAAACTGTAAAACTTTGAAGGTGATGAAAGAGGGTATTGATGAGCCAAAAAAAATAAACAGGTAGAAAACTCGAGAACCAAAAGTTATGTCAAGGTATATAAATGAATGATAAGGCTGGTTCATACACTAGTCTTGTAATGATTGTTCTTTCTATCATTTATAACAGCGGAACCGCAGCAAGTAAGCATTCTGATACAATGCTTAGTTGCCCTGATTGTATTATGCCAATTGCACCTTATTTTCTACAGTATGTACTTTTTTTAACTATGTCAAAATCTATCTTACTCAATCATAGTTTTTTTTTTTCATCCAATTTAAAATCAATTAGCAGCAGAATGGGGAATGCTATGCTAGTATATAACTGGGCCTTTCGAAGCAGTCACACAAGCCTAGCCCCTCAGCACAAATTTGATTAATTAGAGTCCAGCTGTGTCTAACACACTCTAAGAACTTTAATGATTGCAACTTTTTTTTTTTTTATCCAGATGTGTAAGGTTAAGGTTAGCATGCTGTCCAGATGTGTAAGGTTAAGGTTAGCATGCTGTCCAAGCATAAAATTTATATTTTTTAAGATCTGATTTATTTCTGTTTACCAAATTACTTTTAACTAATATATATATATATATATATATATATATATATATATATATATATATATATATATATATATATTAGCTCAAAGAGCCAGCTGCCCAATGTTTCGATATGTTGTACATATCTTTCTCAAGGGAGCTATATATATATATATATATATATATATATATATATATATATATATATATATATATATCGGATTCAAATGCAATCAGATTCAAGCTCTGCACAAAAGCGAACATATTGCCGGGCTCAGTACAAGCTGGCCTGTATAGTCACAGAAGATTTGAGGAGGCATGTTCCGGTCAGGTGTATTGATTACATCTGAAAAACCTGAAAAAAGCAGGTGTAAAAAAAAGCAATGTATTTGATTATATTTTAGATGCTGTTGTGAGATATATTTCTGATATATGATATTCTTTACACATATTCTTGATACTGTGTTGTGTATTTCAGCCATACTGTAGTTTTGCATAGATAAAAGTGACCAAATCATGTTTTACATCTCTGAAATGTAATTTAGATACATATACTGTGGTCAGTTACCTAGCTAAGAATGATTGGTGTGTCGGTCTCATGCATGTGTCACTGTTAGAGAACAGTAAAGATGAAAATAAGATATTTATCAAAATATACGTCCAATCTGCAAAGTGTCACAGAAGAGAAAAATGAACCAAAGAAAAAAAAAATGATTTAACGAATGCCATTATGATATCAAATAATCACATCGAGTGCACAGAAAAAGTATCAATTCTATTTTTACAGAGCTTGATTTTCCATTATTTCATTCCAGCTCCAATCAATAAATATATAGCTCCTGAAACACAATGAATGATTATTAATGGATAATTTGCTGCCAAGTCTATTAGGATATAACTGATTGTTTTTATTTATTTTTTTATTTCATTCATCAGCTTAACAATGTTCTTCTGCTGTCAATTAGAAACATGTACCTGACCTTTGACCTGACTTCCTTCCCTAAAGTCATTCTCTGATAATTTGACGATTCTGTTTAATCGCAGGCAGACAGCTCTGGAGAAACGAGAATGATGTGACATTGATTATCAGATCTAAAGCAATCAGTAACAAGTCACCATCCTTTCTAGAACCAGCTCTTTCACTTTCCACAGCACAGAATTCAGCAGCTGTATGTATTTAAATACACGGTTCTGCCAGAAAATGTAGATAAGGCACAGCAGGTTTTTTATAGCAGTTTACAAGACCTGGAATTCCAACTGGATTGAATCAACCACTCTTTGTCAAGGGTAATCCCAGGATAGCCATGTATAGCTGGGTGATGCAGTCCAGGTGGATTACCCCAGTGATGTAAAATGTTATAAAAATCCAGCTGTGGTTTATGAGGGTATAGGTTGATCAATCCAATCCCTAAATATCTTGCTTCCTCTGACTATCCTATTCACATGTATGCAAATGAACAAGCCCATTTATTCTCAGGGGGAAGGGGGGGGGGTCATCTGGTACATTTTCACAAGCTGCCTGTTAAAATAATTTTCCTTTATTTTGTTCTCCTTTGCACGCATACAGTAATATTGATTTTTAAAATCATAAAATCTTAACGATGAGAAACCATGATAAGTATACAGATGGTGTTTATATGTGTTCTGATAAAAAGGAGTTTGCTGAAAACATGTTTCTTCTAGCTTTAACAGAGGGTTTTCAGTGCTTCCTGATATTAATGCGATATAACATTCAGAAACGACAAGCGTCTATATGATAGGAATTGTGCCTTCAAGAGATGTCCAAAAATAAAATATTATGAAAGTAGTTTCACCTTTAATGGAACGACCACAGGGTATATTTGAAAATTAACTTTGCCTCATTCTTATATTTCCACTGTGTATTAAGTCCTATTCAGGTTGCGTTTTCCTATTTTCTGATCCATTTTATGAATATGAGCAGCGTCATGAAAATGTTTTACATTACAGTGTTCTTTGCAAGACTCTGCCACCAACCTGGCCCATCTCTTCTGCACTCCTGACATCAAATCCAGACCTAGCCTTGCTGAGCTAGTGCCTGGGAGCTCACAGCACAGCTGCATTTATATCGAAAGGCTGCTTTGTCACTGTTTGTCCTGCTTTTTGACCTTGAGACTCTCCAGCCCCAGTATCCAGACCAGTGATGTATTAACAGAGGTTCCTGCGAGGCTGTGGTTGAATTACACTGGAGGGACACTGATGGAAGAGACTGCCCCCATGATATACCTCACCTTCAGAGGACTCTGTTGTGTGCTCTCCATCATGTAAATGCTGGAACGCAGAGCAAGGCTTTGCTAGATTTACAAAAGATAAAAAACAAAGCCTTGGGATTAGCGTGTGCCTAACATTGAGGCACAAGCTTGCTGGAAACTAGCAGGTTTTTTTGTTTTTGTTTTGTGGGAATGTTGTTTGTATGGTGACAGTAGTTACCGGTGCTGATATCAGTAGAATGTGAATACACTGGTACTGGGGAGGGTGCAGTGCAGAAACTCACATGTCTCCGCGCTGGCCAGACAGTGATGGAATAATTTCTCCTTCCCCATACCTGACCTCCTCACCTCTCTATTATCAGCTCTTCAGCACTGCTGGCTTCAACCTCAGCGAGGGTGGAATGGAAAACCACCTTGAACTGCAAGCAGCTATGCAAAGAGGACTTCCTGGAGAACTACATGTGCAGATTCACTGTCAATTAATCCTATGTTTATAGGGCTCAGTTCATAAGAGTAAATAAATACAGCATTTCTGTTTCGCTTTTTTTTCTATTTTAGATTCTGGAACCAATTTTTAAGCAGCTGCTAAGATGAAATGCAGTACCGTGAAGGAATAAGGTTAAAAGCAAACTTGTCCCCCTACCCTACCCTACCCTACCCCTCCCCTCCACCCCCCACCCTTCCTGGTACTGTTGCAAAATCTTTTTTAAAAAGAGTGAGTTCTCCAATCTAGCATTGACCTTTACAGTTACTTGCCCCTAAGGTTTAACAGTGATTTACAAGTAATAAAAGTTTCATCTATTTTTATTAGTGTTATCCACAGTTGTAGTTTTAATTGTGCTTAACTCTGCATGATCATCAAGTGCATTTGGCTGTTATAATTGCTCTTGCTGTAAATCATGGGTTTAAACCAGGTGCATTTCGTTATAAAAAAAACAAGTAAGCTGTCGTTTGGCTTCCCCTGCTGAAAATAAACCTGTTTCGCTAGGGAAAAATATCAATATTACATAGACCACGATGATGGTTCAGCCAATGAATGTAGGATTAATTATGATTATAATAAAATGCAGATTTTTAAGTCTTCTTACAGTTCAATAGTTTTGTCACTACTCATAGATTATATGACTTTCAGTCAGTTCAGTCAGTGAAAGGCAGGACACACGAATTGCTACACATTGTTTCAATGGAATGAAAAGTCTGTTCAGGGCTGGGCAGTTAAAGAGTTCTCCACACAAGCCCAAAGCATGCTCAAATCCAGGTAAAGACATGTATAGAGAACAGCTAGAATCAGAAATACTGTCAGAATGCAAACATCATAAAAAGGACTCACACATAATATGACAGTACTTGCTTTTTTGCAACAAGATTATTAAATTAAACCTCACAGTGCAAATGTGTCTCTTTAATGTATTTTCTATCTGTAAAAAAGACCTAGAAACCAGGTCTGGTCATGTGTTAATAATTCCAACAATGATAGTATTTAGATCCACTATTCAGATCAATTGAATACACCCCCATTCTGTCAGCAAAGTTGTTGCAGACATACCAAATCCCTCGCAGGAGTCTGAACTCAAACACATCCCATACTCATAGGCGTCCAAGCTAACCATTCAGACATTTAGTGTGTTGAATGTGTTTTCTTCTACAAGCAATTCATTTCCATCCATCAAATGGAGAAGGAGGCTCCTTGTCTGGCTTACGATAGATATTTTAGTAAGTAGGGGTTTTCAAGGAATAAAATGTAGGTCCTCAATCGTTCCTCATACAGGGATACAACCTTAAATCCTTAATAGGGACATATGCAAGTAATGTGGCATAGTTTAGTGGCATTGTTCTGCTTTGGGTTGAGCAATACCAGTGCTGGAGCTCGGATTTACTGGGCCCTGGTGCAGGAGTGTATAGTAGGACACCCCCCCGCCCTCCCCCCAAAAAAAAGGAAAAAGAAAAGTGTGCAACACAACCTAAATACATCCGCAGCAAAATCTGAATCGGTCCAAACTTTTTTTTTTAATTTCCCAACAAAACCTATTCTATTATTATTTATTTCTTAGCAGACAAAGGGCAACTTACAATTGTTACAAGATATCACATTATTTTTACATACAATTACATTATTTTTTTTTTATTTTTTTTTTTACACATTACTTTTACATACAATTACCCATTTATACAGTTGGGTTTTTACTGTAATCGAGGTAAAGTACCTTGCTCAAGGGTACAGCAGCAGGATTGAACCCACAACCCTCCGGTCAAAC